>NW_010122865.1:299-2295 GCF_000699245.1 Pterocles gutturalis
TTCATTTCATTCCACTTTGTTTTTTAAAAGCATGAAGCAAGTGAAGCGACGAGAGGAATCCATTATGCAAATCAGGTCACATTTGCATAATGTCTCATGACTGGAATATGCAAATGAGTTGTATAATTTATGAGTGCCAGTGTCTGTCTAAAAGTGTTTCCCAGAATTCATAAAAAGTGAGGCGCGGGGAGGGCAGCTGGGCTGGCCGCCCTGCCAGGAGGGCTCGCCGCTTGCTTTTCAAAGTCTTCTTGAGATCAGCAGCTCGAGCGCTCGTTAATGAGAAACGAGCCCCTCTTCCCACCCTGTCCCCCTTCATTTATTTCCCGTTTCTCCCTCTGCCAAGCCCCCACCTGCTCACTCCGAACTTCTCCAGGAGGCATTTGGTGGGCGCAGGGAGCAGGGACGGGGACAGCCGGATGAGCCAGGACGGTGATGACGGCTGGGTGAGCTGGGACGGTGACGATGGCCGGGAGAACCGAGACGGTGACAGCCGGGCAGTCCCACGTGCTGGCTCAGCCCGGGTCTGGCTCAGGATGTCCCTGGGGCTGTGACCAGCAGGACAGACCCCCCAGGCAGGCGAGCTCCAGGGAATGGTGTGCATCGGGGCGCTGCGTTCAACGGGCACGGTGGGATTACTGCGTGTTTGCAACGCACCACGGCTAACCTGTGCTCTGATCCAGACCCGGCCCGACCGTCGGGAGAGCGGCGAGGTCAGCGCAGGGCAGCAGGGCCGGCAGAGAGAGACCCGGAGCCGGCAGCGCTCAGCTTCTGCACTGAAAATGCCTCTGAAATATCTGGCAATGCAGGACAGGTATCAAGACTCTTTTTTTTTTCCCTCTTTGCTGCGTGTTGGGAGATCTCGGGAGCACGGGAGATCGCAGGTGGGTTGTTCCACCCAGGGACGCCGCTGCCCTGAGCAGGGTGCAAGGAGAGGTAAATAATCACAGGCACCGGCACGTGGAAAGCGGCCGTGACTTCGGCGTGGCTCTGGTGCGTGGGTGAGCCCAGGGGTCGGGGCAGCTCAGCTCGGGGAGGTTCCCGAAAGGGCTTTTGGGGGAGAAAGTGTGATTCGCTTTTCCTGAGAGTCTGCATTTCAATTGTAAAAACAGTATGTCTTTAACTCTCCGGTTTCAAACCAAATTTTTTTGTGCTAGTCACTATCTAAACTGATGAACCTCTCGTTTGCAATCCGTTTCAGAAAATGCGTCTTTGTGTGGTTTGGTTAGTAGGTACAGCCTGACTCTGGCTGTGTGTGGTACAAAGTGGTGAATTCATCAACTGTGCTTTTACCCGTGGCTGTGGGATTCCTGGGGTGGGAATACAACGGGACCCTCTGCATTAGGAAGGCAAAGCTGGCACCTCCCCTGTCCAGAGCAGCGAGAGGCAGCAGCACCCCCAGACCCCACACCAGCTCTTGCTTATGAGTGCTGGGCTCCGTTGGTCCTGCACCGAGGGGCGACCGTCCCTGTGCTGGTCCCCACCGGTGCCACCAGCAGAGAAGTGGCTGAGTCTGACCCAGAGCCTGGGCAGGACCAGGGCCACGGGGACGTTCCTGGTGTGTCCGTGGTGGGCAGCAGCAGTGGGGAGTGCAGTGGGAGCCGTGGGGCTGGCAGTGGGGAGTGCTGTGGGAGCCGTGTGGTACCCCCGGGAACATCCCACGCTTTGGGGACAGTGTCCCCTGCAGTGTCCGGAGTCAGGGCTGGCGTTAACCTCAAGGCGAACCACGCTGCTTGGCTTATCACAAAAGCTCCCACAGGCTGCAAAGGGGAGGAGAAGGTCCGTGTCCTGGTTGGGGTGTTTGGTGCAGCAGCAGCAGGTCCTGCACTGGGACGGGAGCTAGCTCTCCGGACGGTCCCGGTCTGCCAGGGCGGTGGGCTGGGAGGAGGACCTCCAGTTGCAGAGCAGCTCGCAGGCGTCTGAGGGAATTCAGTCTCCATTTGGGGAGAACCCGCAGCTCTGGAGCTCGCCCCTCGTGCCGCGGTCTGCGCAGGGCTGG
>NW_010122865.1:2413-6556 GCF_000699245.1 Pterocles gutturalis
ACAGGGGGCCAGCCGCAGAGCTCTCTTCTTCCCAGGGCACAGGGCACGGGCCAGGTCCCTGCTACCCCTGGTCTGTCCCCCAGGCACAGGGCTCCAGGCAGCTCCACTGTGACACCCTCCCCTGTCCCAATGTCCCCAGAGCCCTGACATGCCACCCTCCCGCCGCAGAGCTCTCTTCTTCCCAGGGCACAGGGCACGGGCCAGGTCCCTGCTACCCCTGGTCTGTCCCCCAGGCACAGGGCTCCAGGCAGCTCCACTGTGACACCCTCCCCTGTCCCAATGTCCCCAGAGCCCTGACATGCCACCCTCCCCTGCCCCCATGTCCCCAGAGCCCTGCCCCCTGCCATGCCACCCTCCCTGTCCCAATGTCCCCGGACCCCCGCCATGCCACCCACCCCCCACCTCGATGTCCCCAGAGCCCCACTGTGCCACCCCTCTGGCTTCGATGTCCCCAGGAGAGCTGCTGCTGGGGGACTCCCTCCTTTCTGTGGGAAGAGTTTTCCGTGTCTGGGTGACTTTTTGATATTTTTACAAAACCACAAAAACCCATGAACGTTCTGTGGTTTTGACGCTGCACTGAGGACTGGTGAATGTCTTGAGCTTTGTGTTTAGGGATGAAACAGCTTCTTTGGGGTGGGAGAATGGAAGATCTGAAGCTTCCCTGTCTGCCAGACAAGATTCCTTGGCCTTTGTAGGTCCAGTAACAAGGGACGGTGGCACGGGGAATCCCTCGCAGTGTTACTCATTTATTGTCTGCGTTGAGGGGTGTTTTTTTGCCGGCTGGACAGAGTGCACCTGACTGACCCTTGTTCTCTCTTCCAGTGTCCTCCCGCGTTGGTCTCTGCGGTTCCCCACCTGCGGCGCTGGCAGAATTCCCTGCAGCTCCGTCCGTCAGCCTTCTCGGGGCCTTCGTCTACAGTTCTGGCTCCCTGCACCTGGACGGAGGTAAGCCATCGAACACACTAACCCCGCAGACCTGCGAGCAGCTCCTCTGCACCTGGGGCCTCCCCCGCAGAGCATCGGTTACCCACGAGCCTACTGACGTAATCTGTTGCCATTTCCATCAAGAAGAGCTCCCACCTCCAACGCAGAGTCCTTGGTTTAAAGACTCAGATCACCTCCGCCACCTGCCACTCCCCAGGTACCAGTGCTGGTCTGAGCAACGGGATGCAGCAACGGGGAACCACCGGCACCTCCAGCTCCCTCCCACTGCTCGCCTCGCGGGACGGACGCTCCTGAGCTCTGTGACAGCGTGAGCGGCCGATGCCAGTGCAGTGCCCGTGCTCCGAGCTGCCTGGTCTGTCCCATGCGTTCTCAGTTCTGCACAGGGAGGGCAAGGTGCAGGCAGAGGTCTCAGCGCCGTTCTGAACAGGTCCTGGAGTCACCCGCCTGCAAGCAGCAGGGATCAGCCCTCGGCAGCGGGTACCAGCCGGGCACACCTGATGGAGGGGCTGACATCAAGAACGGCTTCTCTGCATGGGGCTTATTGCCTGATGGTTGCAGATAACAACAGTTGTAAGCAAAGTGTGTAAAATCTTTAAATCTTTAACAAATCTCTCATTAATCCCAGCTAAGTAGATTAAAGCTGACTGCAGGCTTTAAAAGGAAGCAAGCTGATCACTTGTAGGACAGAGGAAATACATACAATGAAAACCAGCCAGACAGACCGGCTGCAGTGTGCAGTTCCTTTGTTCCTGGTCTCGCTAAAACCAGGGTGGCAGTCAGACCGCCGGACCGGGGTTCAGTGGAGCCAAAGGTTCAGTGAGATGAAACGGTACAGCACGCCTCTGCATAGCACGATCCAAAAATATCAGAGATGCTACAGGCAGAGATTGTCTGTGCGCTGCAGACTCTGGAAACGAGGCAGTTCTGTATGAATGGCACCTTCAGAAGAACAAGACAGGGTGCTGACGTCTCAGGTGAAAATGGGGATCCTTCCCAAGGCTCCAAGGTCTTGAACATGGGAAGGGGCTGCACCTGGCCGTTGGTAGCCTCTGCAGCGGCCACAGGAACTGATCTGTGTTTGCAGACATAGCTGTGGCAATGAAATGGTTAAATACCTTAGTGCCTTGAAATTCAGCCAGATACTCACATTTTGCTTCAGTAACTGAAGGAGTGGATTTTGGAGGATTAGACTCTGAGCTGGCATGATTTGGGGTTTCTCTTCCATAGAACCATGTGTTCCTTTTCTGAACACATATTCCGAGGGAAGCTCTTCACCAAAGACTGGACACGTCGTTATCACCCGTCCCTGTCGCAGCTACAACCTGCTCCTGGCCGGTGCTCCCTCCTTTGCCCACCCCTCTGCCCTCCCTCTCGCGGGCTCCTGCAGCTCTCCCAGGCCATACACCGTCTGTGCCTCTCTCTCGTGTTTGAGCTCTCCCAGTCCCTTGTTTCAGCAGTGCCCGCTTTCTATGCCCATTCGGTGATTCCGTTTTCTCTGTCTTTGCCTTTGACTCTGTCCCCAGACCGACAAGGATGGGGACTTTCTGCTCTGGCATCTGTACAGCTCTGGTTCAATGGGAGCACCGTGATGACCGGTGCTAAAAATTGCAGCAGCCCCTCCTGCTTCTGGGTCATACGTCCAGCTGGAAACACCGGTGTTCGTTCCTGGAGATGCAGGGTGGCCGTCGGGTCAATGGCCGGTTTTCCGAGGTTGGTGGCAAGCAATGGAAAACAAGAGATGCAGTTAAACCTTCTGAAGGGACAAACGCTGCCTGGCCAGCGCAGCCCCAGTGAGCCCGGGGCCACAGGGAGGGAGCTGCTGGTGGTTCCCGCGTTGACTGGTGGGGTTTGCTCTTTCCAGGGCAGCTGGAATCTGAGGGTGCCGTGTGAGCAGGGCAGGCGGTTGCATCCTTCCTTCTCCACCTCATCCCACGGTCACATCCCCCTTCTCCACCTCATCCTACCTTCACATCCCCCTTCTCCACCTCATCCCACGGTCACATCCCCCTTCTCCACCTCATCCTACCTTCACATCCCCCTTCTCCACCTCATCCCACGGTCACATCCCCCTTCTCCACCTCATCCTCCCTTCACATCCCCCTTCTCCACCTCATCCCACGGTCATGTCCCCCTTCTCCACCTCATCCTACAGTCGCATCCTCCTTCTCCACCTCATCCTACGGTCACATCCCCCTTCTCCACCTCATCCCATGGTCACGTCCTCCTTCTCCACCTCATCCTATGGTCACATCCCCTTTCTCCACCTCATCCTATGGTCACATCCCCCTTCTCCACCTCATCCCATGGTCACGTCCTCCTTCTCCACCTCATCCTATGGTCACATCCCCTTTCTCCACCTCATCCTACGGTCACATCCCCCTTCTCCACCTCATCCTACGGTCATGTCCCCCTTCTCCACCTCATCCCATGATCACATCCCCCTTCTCCACCTCATCCCATGGTCACATCCCCCTTCTCAACCTCATCCCATGGTCACATCCACCTTCTCCACCTCATCCTAGGGTCACATCGCCCTTCTCCACCTCACCCTGCGAGATGGGCAGAGCAGCCTTGACCCAGGTGGTCCAGCCGGGGCCATCGCTGCCGTCAGATACTGACGGGCAGGAGGAAGAAGCTGGGTGATGGCTTCAAAGCTGCCGTAGCAACTGGTCTCCTAAAGCTTTTATTAAAGTTACACTTTGTCTAACCATGCGAGGAGATGGCTGACAAGCAATCAATATCAGGAGGGTGCCCTGTGTCCCCCCAACTCCACCAAATGCTGATAAATCCCTGCTGTGGCTCCTGGGCGATGACAGGATGCTGTACGTGAGCTGAGCTGCTTACCTCGCTCCCGAACAGCATCCTCACCCGTGAGCTGCCCAGGGGCGCGGTAAGTAGGTTAATGCTGGCCGCAGGGTTAGCCTGAGGGGAGCGTTTCCCACAGGGACGGAGCTGTGTTTGCTCTGTGCGTGCGAGTTCATGCGCGGGGGAGCCTTGGGGGTGGATGAACACAAGCTGCTCCCACTCCATCGCTGCGTGCCCCGTCCTCCTCCTCCCTGCCCGGTAGCAGGAACCCGCGTGGCCCCGTGCTGGTTACAGGGGGTCACTCTGCTAACGGTGCCGCTGTTTTGTTGGTTCTATGCTCACTGGTTCCTTGAGTCGCCTTGTTTGGGAGCAAGAGAAGCGGGAACACGAAGG
>NW_010122865.1:6579-6842 GCF_000699245.1 Pterocles gutturalis
GAAAGAGCTGGGGACCAGAGAGGAACCAGGGCACGGTGCTGTCACAGGCGGAGGCGGAGCGCTCCTGTTCAGTGCCATTTGGGTAACTCACACTGCAGCAGGAGCCAGCAGCAGCGCTTCTGTCCCGTGGGACGGGACGGTTTCTGTGCTGCAGAGCGGGTCCGTGCAGACTGTCACACTGCATCGATCCTTTCTGCATCCACCGTCTGCACCCTCTGGTGGGTCCTTCCATCATGAGGGTGTGGAAGCCATCAGTGATACGC
>NW_010122865.1:6862-12227 GCF_000699245.1 Pterocles gutturalis
AAGGTGCTGGCAGGACCCAGAGAGGAGCAGCAGGGATTCCAGTGGGATGGGCAGCGTCACGCGGGGTCCGGCACGGCGTGCGGGTGCTCAGCCTCTCCCCTGCGCAAGCCGGCCGGTGCCACCTGCACAAAGGTCCGGCCAGGCACAGCAGAGAAAATCAGACCAAGGCTTCAGGATGTTCTCCCACAAAATGTTCAAATACCGTGTGAATTGTCCTGCACTAGAATATTTTAAGAATTTTTAGAGTAAAGCAAAGAACGACTCTAAGCCTGCTAAGTAGCCCCCAGAGCACAGGGTGTGAATGTCGCCTCGCACTCCTCGACACACACACAAACGCCCGGGAACTGCCAACATCAACGCATGCCGGAGGCGCAGGGATCAAGGCTGCAGAAACAGGGGCTGCCCAGACCTCCCTCCCTGCAGAGCAGTCATCTGTCCCTCCAGAAAAGATTCAAAGAAATCCTGTCGATTTTTCAGTGGTTTAGCCTTAGATTTTCTGTTTATATTTGTACAGCTAAGAATTTTCGTTTGCTCTGTGGTTTGTTCTTCTTTGATGCTTCTTTGAAGCATCATCCATATTAAAATGTGTATTGTCTTTAAAAATGAATTATTTAACTGCTGTGAAATCCTGTCTAAACATTCTTATCTTCATTTAAAAGAGGCATGCATTAATTACCAAATTAAGCTACTCTGAACCCAGATTAAGAGTTTGCACTAGATTCTGCAACAGTTGCATTAAATCTATTTGAACTGATGGTGAAGTAGTGCTGTTTAATGTCAGACAGGGCTTTGATTTCAGTTCTGCCCTGCTTATATACTTTTCCTTGCATTCTTTTTTCATTCCTCATCCATTCTTCCAGTTCCCTGTCTCCCTGTTCTCACCCCCCAGTGCTGTGGTTTGGTTTTTTTGTTTTATTTCTCTGTAGCTTCTCCCTTTTTCTGCAGCGTTACTGTCAACTTGCTCCTGTTCTTCTGGTCTCCACTTTCCGGGCTCCCAATAGCACGTACCAATGGGTCCTCTCCCCTCGCTGGGACTCTGTTTTTCTCCCCGGGGATGCACAGGGGTTATCTAAGCAGTGACGGGCTGACGATGTCTCGACGGTGCACGACGAGGAAGGTGCTAAGCGGGAGCGATGGACAATCGCAAAGGGCTGAGGCTGGGCAGCTCTTCCAGCAGCACCGGTCACTGACGGCGTGTGCGCTGCTGCCGTCGAGGCCGGGAGCAGAGAGCCGTCGCCCACTGGCAGCACCGCCAGCACCGCCACCGTGGGCGCAGGGCAGGGACAGGGACACCGCGGAGCTCCTCCAGGTCGCTGCGGTCGTGCCTTGCGCAGCAGGTCGCCCTGTGTTCTCCTACTGCCAGCCTCACTCCAGAAAAGGAAAACAAACTAAAACATGCTGGTGGTTTTGAATTGCAAATCTGGGTGTTCAAGAGCCATGAAATGGGAAAGGTAAGGCGCTCACTGCAACGTGCATCCCCTGTGTTGGACACGAGTGGCATTTGCTGTTTCTGCTCAGAGCCCTCAACACGTGTCTCCATCCCGGCAGAAACGGGGTTAGGGAGGAAAACAGGGAGGGTCTGGTGTGTCTGTTATTACAGACTTTGACTGCGGCAAGGTAAGGCTAAAAGTGTGCCTAGAATTATGTATTCAAAGTGAATTTACAATTTAAATGTTAGTGTTTGAAGTTCCTGTGTTTAATTTCCGTGTAAATATTAACCTGTATTGTCACATGAAGGTAGGACTGACATTTTCCGTTAAAATATTCTCTTTTTTATTGCTTGACACTTCTTTACCCACTTTAAACCTAAAATTTTCTACACTCATTTTTTTGTCTTGGCAAGGTTTTTTTATAATATTTCTGGGGAAAAAAAACAGGTTTGCCAAAAATTTTTTAACAGAAAAAAATTACTTGTTCAAGATTGGGGGGGGGCCTTCCAGATGTTTCCTTGAAAAACATGAAAGCCTCTCTGCTTCAGCGTAAAGATTTCCGTATTCTTGCCGGAAATGTTCTAGCAACGTGTTGCACCTCGCCCTCAGAATTAATGCTGACTTTGGCCCCCCGCAGCCTCACCCCGCGGCTCTCGCTGACGTGCCCCCGCATGGTTATCCCTCTGTGAAGGGACCGGCACCTGGCCACGGGGCTGCTGCGCGTGGGTGGGTTCCTCCCCATGGATCCGGCAGCGAAGGAAGGACAAGCAGTGGCTTGGGGGTTGTCGCGGGGGGGAGGCAGCGAGGGTGCGGCCGAGGGGCTGTGTGATGCTGGAGATGGCGGGCACCAGGCCCCTTGTGGCCAGCTCCGGTTGTGCCGTGCTCACCGTGCGTTTCCAGCTGGGAACACGAGGGTGGTTCTCTGCAGAACTGCCGAGCGCTCACAGTTCTGCTGGAAACACAAAGTGCCAGAACTGGACACCTCGAATCCAGCATCTGAACCCGGAGGACACGGCCACTGCATGGCTCGCTCTGCCTCTGTTCTGCGTTTGTGCAGCGCCGATAACAATGGTTTCCTCGCAGGGTGCTGAGATGAGGGGATGCTCCGGGAGAATTTAGATAATGATGGATGACACAGAAATCCCCAGGAGGCGAATAATAACAATGTTCTGTGTGAGGTTTGAAAGGTGTGCACTAAAGGCAGGTTGGAGCCGCGCACTAAGCTGTGAGACAGAAAGGAAACGGGCTGAGGACCTTTGTGTGCAATCACCCAGCTGTGCATGAGCGGGTCCGGGATGCTGCAGGACCACGTGCTGGAGCCCATTTCATATCCTTGTTCAGAAGGGCCCGGACTATGCTGGCAACCTGAATTCTGTCATATCCAGTGTTCTAATTGTCTTGCAATTGCAGTATTTTTCTGAAATTGTC
This sequence comes from Pterocles gutturalis, assembly GCF_000699245.1. Taxonomy (NCBI): domain Eukaryota; kingdom Metazoa; phylum Chordata; class Aves; order Pterocliformes; family Pteroclidae; genus Pterocles; species Pterocles gutturalis. Next base: position 9,721 of record NW_010122865.1, read on the forward strand.
CTACTGTGGGCACTGTTTTAAATTAAGGAATGACATCTGTTCTCGTGCACAGTTCCGTACATGGTCCAGCAAATGAACACTGCGAGGGCTGGGCTCCTCCAAAAGCTTCCTCACCAGTAAATGTTAACAGACACCAGAGCTTCTCCTGCCTATTAATCTGCAGATAATAGAAGGTCCATTGCTTAAGTACACACAGAAAAGGAGAAGAAGAAATACTGGCTATGACACAAAATGAATTGTCTTCCTCCGTGCCCCTGTAACCCAGGGCATGTAGAGCAGGCTGCCAGCCGTTGCGGTGCAGATTTAAAAGTGCTGGAACCTCTCGGCTCTTTAGCAGGGTGCCTGATGGATGGGTGAGTAATGGACTTGGGGAGTGCATTACGGAGCCCAGACTAATGGCCAGCTCTAGCCCATGGCTTCTGCTATAGATCATCCGGCGTGTTATTCATAAGCTCTGCCAGTCTGCGTCTGGCACTTGTGCTCTGCCGCTAACGCCATTGCCTGACGAGCTCCGCACAGAACTCCGTGAGCAAGGAGCGATCCCGTCAGCTCCCTGTTTAAATGGGGACCCATCCCAGCGCCAGCTGTCGGAGCCACCCAGGACCTTCTCCGGTTCCCGAGCCCAGTCCAGTGGCTTTGCCCATAGAGAAGGCTTCAACCTTGCTCTGCTGTTCTGTGCTCTTTGGCTTTGTGCTTTTGCAAGAAGTTACTTAAAAATAAACTTCTGCAGTTCTTTATTAGCATACTCCCAATGAGCTTATGAAAGGGTGAAGCCTTCATCCTGAGGAACCCCCTCTGCAGCGGCCGTAGTAAAGATCACTGCTAAAACCAGACAGCAGAACCAAAACGGTAAAAACAATGCAGATGAGGAAAGTTCTTCAGTTCCAGTAGTCCTGTGGAACTAGAAATAGCCTAAACTGGGCACAAAACACTTTAAATTTTCCAGTTTACTCCACATGTTGTGCCTTTTGAGAGGACAGCAGTAATGGCACAAATGTACCTGGGGTGCTAGATGTTAGACTGTTGTGGAAAAAGATCTCTTTTTACTGGAGCTATTCTGTATGTGCTTCAGTGCAGCTTGGGCACCTTTCCATTGCCCCAGGAAGCAAATTCTGGTTCTTTGTATTATTCACATTAATTCTCCAGCCGAAGGTCTGAGGGTATTCTGGAAACAGGAACAGGTGGAGGATGCAGAGGGCTGCAGACACGGACAGTGCTGCTAAACAGGAGTTTGCCCTAAGAGCAGAAATTCCCAGCCAGTATTGTCAGTTGGTTGATTTACATGCTCTTTTGGAAGATCTTTCTGATAATAAAGCGTCATCAATCTATTATTTCTTTGACCAATCTCTTTCTCAGCCTGCCTGTATAACACCTTACAGCAGCTGATATTTAACTGGGAACATCCTCTGCTCGTTTCCTATCCTCCAGCCCGAGTTTTCTTTCTTTAACAAGCACAACAGCATGCTGCTCTATCTTCAAAGAGGAAATTAATTCCGTCCGCAAAAGGGTCAAGTGCTAGAAAGTGCATAGCAATGCAGTTTGCGTGGCAGGATCCAGGAGATACGATGCTAATAAGATCCTAAGATGAGAACAGCAGACTGGCTCTGGGGATTCAGATGAAGGGCTCTGTAAATTTTAAAAGAAATGGTCTCCAAAAACTAATGATGTCTGCTTTCCAATTCATTAATAATGTGGAGCAGGGAGATGGGAGTGAGGAGCAGGCCATGCTTTGAAATATCGAAATGTAACAAGGAAAAAAACAGTGAGAGCTCATCTCACTGGGGTCATAAAGCTGGAGAAACAGCAGCTGCGGGGAACATGGTGTCAGTGCTGGAGGGGAGGGAATTGCACTCTGTGTAATTCATGCACAGACTCTTTGCTGATGTGGATGTACAATTACTGTGCTGAAAAGGCATCGCTGCATTGACAGAGCCTGTTCAATGTTCCTGTGTCACCTGACTTGCTACACAGGATGTCTGATGGATTTTAAAAACATCTCTGAATTGTCGGACTGTGTTTACAGGTGCCTCGTGGTAAACCTTCCCCTTCCCCTTTTTGCATTACATGCACGAAACCTGGCAACAAGAACCTGAACCTCGTTTGTAGTTAGTAGCGGAAGAAAACCCCTCAGGCAAAGCCTAAGGAACCAGGAGCAACGCCGAGCGTTCCTCTGCAGCGCTGGAGAGGCTGCGCCCTTCCGGGGGCTGCCCGGACACAGTGTGACCTTGCTGCTTTGCAGCACAAACACTCCCCATCGCTGCTGCAGCGTTTGCACGGCGGGGCTGATGTGCAGACACGATGCTGGAGTCTCTCCCTGATGCGTGTGGAGCTTGCAGCTAATAGAAAATGTCTGTGCTTGAAGGGTTCCCCGAGCGGGAGGGCGTGCAGCGGGAGGATTTAGCTCGGACTTTTATTTTGGCAAAGCTATCATGATTTGCAGAGTGAGGTTAAGGTTTTCCTCCTCTCGTCCTTTTCTCTGTGTGATATTTTCTCATCTCACCTCGAAG
>NW_010122866.1:0-33834 GCF_000699245.1 Pterocles gutturalis
ATTCTATGATTCTATGATTCTGTGATTTTAGAGTCATATTTGGATTTTCATCAGTTCTAGTTGCCCACAGAAATTTCCTGTTCACTCTCAGTTGGGAAAACTTCTTTTTTTTCCCAAGTAGGGTATGAATTAATTCTGTGCCATTCTCTGGGTTTTTTTTGGTTTGATCTTGTTTTATACATACATATATAAATGTATGTGTATCAATATGTGCATACATGTACATACACAAATATTTCATGCATAGGCAAGAATATGTATGCACGTGCATAAATGTTTTAATGTTTCTTAGTTTTTGTCTCTTCACATATTACTTAAGCTTAGGTAATAGGAAAAAAATTACTCCATTCAAATCTTGCTTCATAGTCCTCCTCTCTGTCGTTCTTTCATTACTCTTGTTCCTGGCTCCAGCCTTTTTTTCTCAATGCTCAGAAATAAGCTGTTTGTCTGTGCATTTTGAATAATGAGGACTCAGAGGATCAGCCTTGGGTGATCTGTACTACTCTAATTTTTTTTTTTATTATTTTGATGGTAACTGCGGTTATATCTACTGAGGAATATCCAACAAAAAACTATAATCTATCAGAATTAAAAGAAATTATCCAACGACATACCCCCATATCACTACATCTATTTTAGATTTGTCTAGTTTTTGGTTGAATTATTTAGTCCAAGTGCATTCAAAAAGATCTTGCCCACGCCCATACTGTGAAATGAAATAAATGTTTTACTGTTTCATATGGGAAAGTATTTTTTTCTTTTCTGGAATCAATATTTTATTGTATTAAAAAAAAAATGTTAGTTTCATTTACATTGATGTTTCTGATAGAAAACTCTCTTTAGGAAATATATCGTTCATTTAACTACAGACTCCAAAAATGCAGACAACTGACAAACTTTTTTTTACTTGAATTGTCAGGAACATCGAAAGAGTAGGGAACCTCTCCTGGAGCGCACATTGTTAAGTGGCACAAAGTAACATAGTACTTTAAAATTATGATATACATCTGAATGATTCATGGTATACTGAAGGTCCATCTTTTTTGTGGTCTTGTTTAAATCAGATCTCTGCTGGTACATAGGGACTCTTTGGCATTTTGACTGTGATCTTTCATAAGGGAATTATTTCACCTATTTCTATATCCTTTCCAAGTCTTTTTAACTTACCTACTTGTCACACTCACTAGGAACTCAATGTACTTACATTTTTATAATTAATATACATAATAAAATATGCCTACAAGGTTCTATATCTTTTCCAAGTGACAGAACAAAACACAATTTTCACTTGATCCTACACGCTAACTTTGCATTTGGCTTTGCAGTCATGAGTTTTATTTTGCATCATTATATTTTTACTCATGTTGCATAGGTGCATGGTCTTAAAAGGGGTTTAGGAGGAAAGGAAAGGTCAGGAAAGAACTTTGGATAGCAAGTTTATAACATATATAAGAACTTTGTATGGAGGATATGTGGAAACAAGTTAAAATGTGGTCATACCTGACTACAAAATGAGAATGATATCTAGGTGTAGAGTTTGTTTTTCTCTTTCATATTTTTTCTACTATTTCTTTGTAATGAAAGAAATATAGTAAGAAAAACAGTAAAATCAAATATAAATAAAATAATGCCTATCAACTAAATCTGTAAAAAAAAAAAAAAAGAAGAGTTCTAAAGGAGCCCAGATATCAACAATATTCTTGTCAGTAGTGTGAAACCAGCTGTCATGGAAGGAGTCAGAGTTAGTTATGCATTTCACTCACATGAGAGAAGCAGTAATATATTTATTTATATAAAACAGTGAGTTAACAAAGTTCGATGGTAAATGTGACAGCGGTTTAACAAGATTCAATGTCAGGGTGGTTATTTACTGCGTAGAGGACAGGGTCAGGGCAACTTGTTAGGGAAACCTCCCCTTGAGTCACAAGGTTCAGAAAGGATCCCCTTGCTCTCTAAACTCCTTCTCAGAGAGGAGTCTGGGTGCAGCTGGATCCAATCCTAGTCCCAGACTTGGTCAATGGTTTATGTCTAAAGGATTATACATGCACAATCAATCGTTTATATCACTTAGCTAAGATTTAATAGTTTAGCACGCTATTAGTGACCTACCAAGAGTCTGTTGTGGCAAGGAATCTCTTGACCTTCAGGAATAACCTTAAGAGGCGTCCCTACTCAGAGTGAGATACTGGCATGCAGCCTGCTGCTGTGCAGAAGAGCTCAATGGACCCTGGGCTGACCACTATTTATGGAGTAAGATGGTTGACTTACAGTCATATTTCCATACTAGCTGTATTTCGGTTAGTGCAAGCTCAGTTAGCCTTCACCTGTTTGAGCAAGATGTGCAAGATAGCCCTTGGCTGTTGTGTTGTTATCTGTCTCTCCCCAGTCTACTCAGAGCTGGATGCAGTTATCTCAACCAGAGGCATCCATTGTTACCACTGCTGGTGGTTATTGCTTCAACTGGGTTGCGGGAGTGTCCTGGGTCCAGCTGGGATAGGGTTAATTTTTCACAGAAGCTGGGAGGTGGGCATAGCCAAAGGGATATTTGATGTGTCATGCCGAGGATATAAGGGGAAGCTAGCCGGGAAAGGGGTCTCTTTGTGAAGCTCTTAGTGGTGAGGTTTCCATTGTACCAGTGTTTTCATTGTACTCTATATCTTGTCTTATTATTATACTCTCCTTTTCTTTCTGGTGTTGTATTATTAAAATCTGTCATTATTTCAGCTCACGAGGTTCCACTTTTCTTATCCTTCCCCATCCTACCCAGAGGAGGAAAGACAGGCAAGGGAGGGGAGGGAGCAACTGCATGGTGGTGGCCCTGACCCAAGACAGGGAGATAAACCGTCAGGTTGGGGTGGAGAGCACACTGTCACACCAGCCCAATCAGTGTGCTTTGTCTTTTACTGCTCAGTTGTATTTTTACAGATGGTGATCAGTAAGTGACAACTATTGTATTTTCCAATAGTTTTTGAAGTTTTGATTGTTTTTCTCTGTTTTCTCCTTCTCTCACTCCAAAAGTAAAGACCTCCAGGGAAGGAGGATCAATGGAGAATTGTGTATGATTCTGAGACATGACTCAGACAAAATGCAAATAATTTTGTCATCTTCTCCAGTCTCCTCATAGTCCACAACTAAAGTGATATACACAAAACATTTTTATAAGTTTTGAGTTATATTTCAGTGTTAAGTTTTGAGGAGAAATATAAACAAGCAAAAAAAACCTAAACAAGAAACAGTTTTGCAGAAAAGGGGAAATTTAAGTCATCTGACAAAATAAATCAATATTTAGGAACATGATTTTCTAATAGATCAGAATCCCTTGACAATTAGCATCTTGATTTCTTATTCATTATACAATGCACTTTAGAGAGCGTATTGAAATTCTGTCTCCTGGGACACTACATAAACGAACAGTAGCATTAGATTGAATTCTCAGTCTGAAGGTGACAGTTGAGCCCTCTAAATGTACCTATTTAGAGAGGTAAGAGATGGAAAACATCATATTTTTCTGTCACTTGCCAGCTGCATCCCAGACCAAAGTGAGAGAGAAAGAAACCATTTACTGACAAGGTGAAAAAGAAAGGGAAGACCAGAAGAAAACACACAGTTATCCAGTGAATGACCTGACACTCTGTCTAGAGACCTAATCTACGTCTGGCAATTGTTTGAGACAGATAATACCCTCTCAGTTCAGAGTAACAGACAGGAATACAACTCCTATTAGCAAAATTATTGCTTACTCTTCTGTCTGGCCTTGTGCAAAAGCTAGAACATGACCACTGAAACATAACCCAGACAAAACTGGAGAAATGTAGTTGTCTCCTCCCATTTTCCCCATGGGAAGTGAGGCTTTGTGAGTTTACCCTGGGGACCTGGACAAAACAAAACTGTGACACCTCTGAATAAGTTCAACTGCAAGATACTAATTTATAATCACCTGTGAACCTTGAAGTATTTTATGTCTCCTCTGGCCTCACCGTTCTGTCACTTTGCCAACATTCCCAGAACCTTGTAGATAAGGAAAAAGTGTATAAGGTTCATCAGATGCTTCCCTATCCTATCTTAGTTTGTCTGAATGATTTCCTTCTAATATCATACCATTTCTGCCAAAACCTTCATTGGTATTTATTGTTGCAGCTGATAAGTAGTAGGAAATGAGCCCAGAAAAAAATAACGTCTGATAAGTGGCTCAGAACTATTCACCACAAGCATCTGGGTTTTATATTTCTTTGCCTTGGTTTGAGATACATATGTTTCTCAAGAAGAGTAGAATTTATTTTCTTTCCCATTCTTGTGTTTTATTTTTCTTTGTATTGGTTGTAGCAGTTACTTGCTGTTCCTTTGTGAAACGAAAGGGAGTTCTAATACAACAATTCACAGATGATGAAAGTTTAAAAATTGAAACATGAACTACAAAATATTGTACTTTATCACAGTTCATTGAAGTTGACTGATTTTTTTAAAGAAAAAAATAATAGAATAAATTTCACTATTGAATTCTAGCGATTTTTCTGATCTGAGTAAAATAAAATTTAGTTGGTAATCTTAATGCCTTCATTTTTGTTTGTCTCACAAGTTAGGTATTTTTTCCAAAATATTCCACTTTCTAATTCAAGTTTTGAAATGAAAGTCTTGTTGCATCCTTCTACATTATTCAATATGATAAGAAAGACAATTTTAGTGTTTACGCCACCCTATGACTCTGTGTGTAACCTTTCCAAATCCTGCCCTTGGCTGCAACTCACAGAAGTATAGCCGAGGCCATTGTTTGCATGTTTTAATAATTCTGCTGCTGGCAAATGAGTCAGCCAGAGACTTGATTATTCTGAGAGTTGTTTTGTTTCTGCAGTTCTAACAGAGTGAGAAGACTAAATAACTTTTATTTTTGCTGTCAGTTACATGAAAACATTGAATATGTTGATAATAAAAAAATGTGGTTTTTACATGATTTAGCAAGGACTGCATTCTGAGATTTAATGCAGAATGCATCCTGGAGATAAAGGTTCAGGTGTTCCTATTACTTTACTTTGTATTCATGTCAGGTTTTTAATGCAGAATGCATCCTGGAGACAAAGGTTCAGGTGTTGCTATTACTTTACTTTGTATTCATGTCAGGTTCAGGGATTACCTCAGTAACAGAGAAATCCTTAGGAAAGAAAAAATACACCAAATTTTACATGCTTCGAAAAATGTGAACAGGTTTAGAAGTGCAGCTGACAAAGGGAGGGGGTGGATAACGAAGCTTAGATTCTTCCAAAATTTGACCTTCAGATGAATTCTGTCTTCTTTTCCTATAGGAGCATACTTTTATTTCTTTACTATATTGAATTGTTTTGCACTGAATGTCCACATTATTCTACATCCAGAATTGGATGTGAACTCAATAGCTATTGTGATATGGTTTGGTTTTGTCTGAACAACTCTGACCTGCTCTAGATGACCACCAGTCAAAGCAGAGCTTGTGTAAATAGTTCCATTTGGACATACTGTGAATAGACTCTGAAAATATCAGTGTTGCAAATCATAGTCATATATGTATGTTTGAGTGCTTTGTGTGCCAATAGATAAATATAGAAATAATGGTAGTAGATGTTAAAAGGTAACAAAAATACCAAATATAACTCCTTGGTCTGTCTGTCAAATAATGTTTATATATTCTAACAAACGTCCCCATTTTTCTCCAATCCATAGAAGAAGCTAAGTTTGAGACTCATCTTGGAAAATTACTGGAAAATTGTCCATTCAGTTAAATAAACTAGACCAGTACCTGCTGCTGTAGCTCTTACAGATCTTATCTCGTTAATTCAGTGCATGCTTTTAAAAAGCAGATATGTGAAAACTATACAAATGTCCTGTTTATTACTAATATTCTTGGACATCCAAAAAGGTAAGATGTAAGGCTTGGGATTTTTTCTACATTGAAATCTATATGAAAGTTCTCCTTGTAAGTTCCGAGACCATAACAAGTATTCAGGTATTCTGGGCAATAGACACAGTACCTAATTTTTTTCCCTGTGGCATATTAAAATGCAAATCTGTTAAATTGCAAACTGTCTCCCAAATTCATAGCTAATTATTTCTCAATGATAAGTCCAGCAGCCAACATCAAGGACAAATTTTGCAAGTGAGCTGAGACTCAAAATACATTTTTATTTTTCTTGTGCTGTTGCTTGTTGTATACATGCAAACTTGTGCTACTCATTCCCACCCATCCTGCACCATGCATTTATCCCATACCCTTCAAATATCCATTAAAACTTGAACTGGCCAAAAAATCCAAAAAAAACCCCCAAAAAACCAAAACAACCCAAAACCTGACCCTGAATTCATTTTGAAATTAAAAATTAAAGTTTAGTTTTAAATTAATTCAAATTCTGAAGAGAACTGTACAAATTCTGACAAGAACAAAGGCCTGATTTCTGACTTCTTTAGGCTAGTCAAGGATAATTTTACAGGTTTTGACTGGTAGGCACATAGTGTAAGAATAAAACCAGGTCCATAATCTCTAAAGTTTCCTATGAGATTCTCTTAGCTTTAGCCATTTTAATTTTGTCCCTCCCACTAGCTAAGCTATGTGTGGCACTGAGTGTGAGGTCCGTTTACTCCCCTGTCTACAATTTTAAATGATTAGCTGCCCAGAAGAAAATATTCAGAAGTAATCTCAATCGATTGTAGGCAATCAGAGGAAAAAAAAAATACTAGCAATACCAGAGAGAATATGAGGTATTAGCAGATCATATAATCAGGTCATTTTCTCCAAGCTTTGGAAATTATTTTGAAGTTAATTTGGATTCTAGCTACACTTTTTTTTCCCACAACTTCTCTCTCACTGAAGTGCAACAGGCTTTTTCCTTAACGACTTGTAAAAACACAGTTGTTCCGTCCAATTAGTACAAGCACTGTCTGCCTTTTGCTGCATTTAACATGTGCATGTTCTTTCTCTAATGAGAATACACACTACATGTAACATTTTCATATTGTTTTGCTTCACACATGTTTTATCAATACTATTAATTTCATCCATTAACACACTTTAAAAATCTTGGTTACTCATTTAAATTTTACGGCTACACTTCTGATGTTCACTAAAACGCCCCTGTTTTCAAAAAAATGTATAGAAACTTAACTATGTGTTTCATCAGTACCACGGCCTTGGTAATGCCGCCTTTAAGCCTACAAGTAAAGAAGGATATGACTTAGTTTGGAAAGAAAGTGGATTTTTTTTCCCTTTCTTATATTCTAGTCATAAGTCAGGGTTTTTTCCATCCTTTGGGCACAAAAGGTAGCCCTCTTCCTAGATTATCTGGGTGTGGAAATATCTGGCTTTTCACCTTTTCCATTGCACTTGTGCATTTTAGAGTTTTTTGTTATATATTTTGTATTTTCATTTTAGCTTAATCTAGAATTAAGTAGAGAATACTTTAGCTGTTTTTACTGTTGACAATATTATATCAAAAACATATTATGGGATACATAGCAGAAATAAACAAAACACTTAATTTTGAATCTATCATTTTTCTTCATTTTTTCCTTCTTATTCCATGTTTATGAACAAAAGCTATTCCATGAAAATTAGTGATATGGTTGTGAATGCAATGGTTCAGAGATTGCTGAGAACATACCAAGTTAATGTTAATAGCTATCATATAAAATATTTCAATTTAATTTGAAATGGGACTGCAAAGTGGTTTATATATTGAGATATGTAAGAAAATAATTTATTTGCCAGTAATGGTAGAATGCCAATACGCTAATATTCACCAAGGAAGTCTTTAGCAGTTAGATGTGTTTAGGCAGGTAAAAAGATGTTAATTCAGTTGTAGAAGATAAAATTCTAGTAATTCTTCTTCTAACATTAGCCATTTACTTCAAATGGAACAATTATAAGGGTTTTTCCAGGTACAAAATAAACCCAGTGAATGAAGAGCATCAGGAAAATTTCTATTGTATTCCTCTAGCAAAATCAGCATTTCCTCCATAATTTCTTCCATGTTTTTTCTCATCAGCAAAGTGGAACTGTATGATTTCATAACATGCCCAAAATTTAGAAAGGTGGGGTTTTTTTATTTTTATTGGTATTAATTCAAAACTCTGTAATCACACATATGAGAAGAGAAGAGAAGAGAAGAGAAGAGAAGAGAAAGAGAAAGAGAAAAGATGAGACTATTTCAGTTGGAAGGGACTTACAAGGATCATCTAGTCCAACTGCCTGACCAATTCAGGGCTGACCAAAAGTTGAAGCATATTATTAGGTGCATTGTCCAAGTGCCTCTTAAACACTGACAGGCATGGGGCACTGACCACCTCTCTAGGAAGTCTGTTCCAGGGTTTGAACACCCTCTGGGTAAAGAAATGCTTCCTAATGTCCAGTCTCAACCTCCCTGGACTGATGCACCTTTGAACCATTCCCGCATGTCCTGTCACTGGATGTTGGGTAGAAGAGATCAGCACCTCCCTCTTCACTTCCCCTCCTCAGGAAGCTGTAGAGAGCAAGGAGGTCGCCCCCTCAATCTCCTTTTCTCCAAACTAGAGAACCCCATAGTCCTCAGCTGCTCCTCACAGGACATGACTTCCAGCCCTTTCTCCACCTTTGTTGTCCTCCTCTAGATGAATTCAAGGACCTTCACATCCTTCTTAAATGGTGGGGCCAGAACTGCACACAGTACCCAAGGTGGGTCTGCAGGATAATCACCTCTTTGGACCGGCTGCTGATGCTGTGACAGGTACACCCCAGGGAGCAGTTTGCCTTCAGGGCTGCCAGGGCACACTGCTGACTGCCCTGGAGCCTGCTGCCCACCAGCACCTCCAGACCTCTTTCTGCAGGGCTGCTCTCCAGCCACTCCTCTCCCCATTTACACTTGTGCTCGGTGTTACTCCATCCCAGGTTCAGAATCTGGCATTAGCTCTTGTTAAATTTTATGCCACTGGTAATTATCCAGTGCTCCTCCAGCTTTGTCCGGGAACGTGGGCCCCTCTGAGATGCCTCCATACTCAGCTGCTGACAAATCCGTGTTTTGTGGAGAAGTGTGTTTGGGGAGCTGTTTTCTCCCACTCTGTAACTCAGGTTCCCCACCTGCCCTTGCTCCTCCATCAGGGGGAAAGCAGGGTGGGAGAGGCCGTGTCCCGGGAGCTGGCAATGCTTCTCCCTGGAAGGCAGCGTGCGAGCCCATCCACCTGCCAGGATTCAGCCGGGCACCACTGGGAGGGGAAACTCTCATCCTCCTCTTCCTGCTTTTCCTCCTCCTCCCTCTCCTTCTGCTCCTCTTCTGCAGTCTGAGACTATGTTGCTGCAAGCCAGTGACACAAGAAGAGTCCTGATAAGTGGCATTGCACCACAGCTGGGCAGCATGGGGAGGATGCCAGTGAGACTCCTTCATCCCTGTGGTTCACCTTCTACAAACATGTTGTGCTTCCTCTCCTAAACCTTGACAAGCTGAACAGAAACCAGGCCTTTCTTTTCTGCACAGCTTCTGCACATGTTCACTATTTTGATGCTCCTCCTGCCAGGAGGCTCAGCAGGGATTTACCCTATATAAATATACGAATAAATTTTCTTGTTTAAACAAATACTATGTCTTTAAGTGTCTGGGCAACACTTTTTTGGGGAATGTTACCCCTTGTCTCCATCTTTCCTCTGTAACAATGAGATTAAATTTGTGCTCAAATTTACGTTACAAGTGATTACACTTATTCTTAGGCGTTTAGCACCTCCTTATCTTCTCCCTCAAGTAGTTTGCAGTTTAATAAAATTAAATTTGCTGAGAATGGAAAAAAACAACAGGAAGCTTAGAACTGGGTACTAGATTTTAGTACATAACTCAAGAGCCAAACAAAGGTTTGAGCAAAACATCCATATCATGGAAACCCTGGGCAAAGAATTAAGAGGAGTCTTGAGCTGTATGACAAGGGAGGGGTGACCTGCAACCATGCAGCTCAGGGCACAGACATCAGAAATCTGTCTTTGTTCCACTCTAGTGCTAATTTCTTTCTCTCTGGAATCCATACATTTCCGTATTTTGCCTTTCTTGGAGAACAAGCTGAACAGGAGACTCCTAGATTTACAATCAATATTTTTGAAAATTGGAGCAAAACTCATGATACTACAGTATCTAATGTTTTGTTTTAGCTACAGTTTACAGTGACTTCAATAGAAAGAGACTGTGTTTCCTACTAACACCATTTTTTAAGAAGACTGACAATACCCACCAAGTTCTATAATGTGAATACATTATTTAGCCTTTGGCCAACCTGTTCTTTGTTACATTCAATTTCATAGAATCGTAGAATCATAGAATCATTGAATCATAGAATTATAGAATCATAGAATGGTTTGCTTTGAAAGGGACCTTAAAGATCATCAAGTTCCAAGCCCTCTGTCATGGGCAGGCACACCTCCCACTAGACCAGGTTTCTCAAAGCCTCATCCAGCCTGGCCTTGAACACCTCCAGGGATGGGGCATCCACAGCTTCTCTGAGCAACCTGTTCCAGTGTCTCACCACACTCACAGTAAAACGTTTCTTCCTAATATCTAATCTAAATCTACCCTCTTTCAGCTTAAAACCGTTACCCCTTGTACTGTCGCTACACTCCTTGATCAAGAGTCCCTCATCTCTCCTGTAGGCCCTCTTTAAGTACTGGAAGACTGCTATAAGGTCTCACTGGAGCCTTCTCCAGACTGAACAACCCCAACTCTCTTAGCCTGTCTTCACAGGAGAGGTGCTCCAGCCCTCTAATCATCTTTGTGGCCCTCTTCTGGACTTGTTCTAACAGGTCCATGTCCTTCTTATATTGGGGTCCCTAGAGCTGGATGCGGTACTCCAGGTGGGGTCTCACAAGAGTGGAGTAGAAGGGGAGAATCATAATAATATGTGTGACACAAATGTTGTCAGAAATTTGTGATAGTTAGTGGGTTCTAACCTTCTTCTGGTTATCCAATCTCCTTTTTCTTCACTTTGTTGGGCTTAGATTAGTGGGTATCAATATGTCTCTGTTGCTTGACAGAGCACAGACACAGGAGCAGCTTGTATGGTTAAAGTATCACTTGATCTGCACCTGGCTTGTCTATAGTGTCATTTCCAATCAACTTACACACCCACAACTCTCAGTCCTGACATTTCTCACAGTATCCTCAGATCCAATCCCTGGTATTTCCTCTGCCTGATATTATTAATCAATTTTTATTACAAAACATTAACTGATATGCCAAAGATCTTTGGCTCAGTGGTTGTGGACAAGCTGAAATGCCGGCTGGTGGCTGCTTTCGTCTCCACAAAGCTCCGGAAGTTTTCCAAGGTAATTCAAGCAGGATGACTTTACAGTGAGTTGTGCTCAAGTCTGGCTTGTGTCTATCTTTAGCATATTTTATAGATGTATCCTTAGAGAGTTATATTTAAAGCTATTACAATTTGAATTAGAGATCAGTTTCAGAAGAAAACTATATTTGATAATTCCTATTTCTGGTGCAATGCCGAGCATAATCATACTTGATTTCTAATGAAATGGTCCTTATTAAGGGTTCAATTTTCCTTTTGTTATCCCTTATGTGGAATACAAATGATAGCCTGGCTTTGTACAGTTTAATATTAGCTGTGTATGCAGAAATAGCTGAATATTTTGTAAATTGTTTGTTTCATTAGAGAAATCATGTTATTTCTTGAAATATGGAACATACTGGTAATTTTTTTTAGTAAAACATAAATACTGCAGTTTTAAACACTGAGCAATTGACTAATTTCATTAATTATTCACATTTTATTTCAGTACAGTTATGGGTAACAAAAGCAAGTGCACAGAGTTAAAAAAAAAAAAAAAAAAAAAAAAAAGAGCATCCATACACCTGTGAAAACAGAGATTCATGGGTTTTCTTATTGGTGGTTTGTTGTTTGTTGTTTTTTCTTTTAACAATCACACACCGGCTGAAATATTGTATGAACTGAGCACACATGTCAGATACCTATTTTGACCTTGAGGACTTACCAGTCTGATTTTAATCTTTCATTTTGTATATATATAACAATATATATAAAACAAAAAACAATCTATTTTTGTAGGGGAAAAAAGGTCAGTTCCAACAACCTCTATTTAATTTGAACAGAATCTCTGTGATGCTTAACAAATACTGCTTCTACTACTTACAAAAACTCAGTTTACTGCATTCTTTGCTGGTCATAGAAATCATGTACAATATTATTCCAGGAAGCCATTATCTACTGAGTCTAAGTAAACAGAACAAAGTCAGATAAAAGAAACTGTAACAGAAATTCAGAACAGAATAAAATGCGTCACTGTGTTACATTTGTGACAATCAGTCATTTCTGCTTTTGCAAGAATTGGTCAGATATAATATTCACCAAAGCTGCAGATGGTTAGAAACTACTTATTTTTTATTAACACACATCTGTGGAAAAATAACTCAAGAGGAAACTTGAGCACAACTATATAGTACTCAAAATTTGTGTTATAGAATAGTATCAAGGAATCATTGAGACATCTGGACGGAGTTCACACTTCCCTAATTTGCTTCTAGAAGTTTCTAAGAAGAAAAAAAATTATATGGGCTCCTTTGGACTGTATAATATAAAGTGCTTAACTATTCTGACCCTTAGAAACATTTTGATATGTTATATTCAAAATCTTCCTTGGTGTAAGTCTGTCTGCCACTGCTTATCCTGTTCAGAAGGGCTCATGACCAGCGGTTTCTTTCTTTCATCTTTGCACCTGCTGTTTTCTTGTTCCTGTTCCATCTCCTCTTCTCTTGACTCCAGAACTCGTGGTTCCTTTCCTCATAATAATTGTTTTTAGATTTTGCATCAGGTAGGTCACACTGAATGATTATAAGTTTCCCAGCTTTTCATCTGTTTTTAGTTTGTGTGATCCTTATCCAGCACGTAAACAAGAGACGCTAAAAGGCAGAGATGCATTTGAATGCAGATGTGTGTATTTCAAACAAAATTCAATCTTTGTTTTGTAGAACTTTAGACTTTGTGTTAGTTTGTTTGCTTGGATATTCTCCAACATGCTAGTATTTGGATTTTGCTGTTAATCCTTGTCTTGACTCAATAACAGCATCATTATAATGGAGTCTCATCAAGTTGACACAACATAACTACTCTTAATATGATGCCCTATGAAAACAATTTGACACATTCCTTTCCTTTGACTACTATATGAGAAAAACAAATCAGTAAGATAAATAGCATTGACTATGCAATTAAAATATTTGTGTGCATTTTTATTTTTATGCTTCCTATAATGAATGGAATATATGTATGAGAGCTAGTACATTTCACATTTGAAAGAAGTCTTTGTCAATCCTTAAAGACAGACAAATCAGAAACTGAGAGATGAATAATGTCTTTGCGAAACAGCCTGTGCCATTCCTGAGTTTTGATTTTGAGCTTACTATTCCCTAGCAACTGTAAGTCACAACATTATACCAAAGAGCAAAACAAGTTCTGTATATTAAATGCATGCAGAACTACACGAATGTATCAAAGCCATGTTTTAAAATGCATTTTGAAAAATTTTATGGTTTTTTTTTCCAGAGGCAAGTGCAGAAAGGAATATTAGTACCCCATTGTCATGTTTCAATATAAGACTTACATATTAATAGATGATAATGATTTGTGCAATCACTATCGGAATTTTTCAGGAAGTATGAATTTGTTTATAACCGAAGGATATTTTTCAGGAATATGTTTCCCGGTTTTGATCACATACAAAAAAAAAAAAAAAATAGAATGTTTTGTGCAAATATGTATAGAACTACGTCTTACCTTGCCTCTGAAGAAAATCAAGAGATTCAAAATACATGAAATCTATGGTTATTTAGAATCATAGAACCATAGAATGTTTAGGGTTGGAAAGGACCTTAAAAATCATCAAGTTCCAACCCCCCTGCCATGGGCAGGGACACCCTCCACTAGACCAGGTTGCTCAAAGCCTCATCCAGCCTGGCCTTGAACACCTCCAGGGATGGGGCATCCACAGCTTCCCTGGGCAACCTGTTCCAGTGCCTCACCACCCTCACAGTGAAAAATTCCTTCCTAATGTCTAATCTAAATCTACCCTCTTTCAGCTTATAACCGTTACCACTTGTCCTCTCACTACACTCCCTGACAAAGAGTGCCTCCCCATCTCTCCTGTAGACCCCCTTTAGGTACTGGTAGGCTGCTATAAGGTCTCCTCGCAGCCTTCTTTTCTCCAGGCTGAACAACTCCAACTCTCTCAGCCTGTCCTCATAGGGGAGGCGCTCCAGCCCTCTGACTGATTTCGTGGATTTCCTCTGGACTTTCTCCAACAGGTCCAGATTTTTTTATGTTGGGGGCCCCACATCCGAACACATGCTCTAAAAGGGGATAAAACACAAACAAAATGTGGTTTTGATTGTCTGAAATATGTTTTTAGAATTTTTTTGTTTGTTTGTTTGTTTCATAAGCTAACGCTACTGACTTTACATTGTCAATCTATACTTCTATTACTAGTTGGCAAGCAGAAAACATTCTGCATAATGTTGCAATACAAAATACTGTGAGATTATCTGTTCTGAATAGAGCAGTGTAGAAATTCAAGTTCAGTTTCACCTGAAAACTTTGATTTTTGTATATATGTAAATATAAATAAAAAAAATATATAAATATTTTTACATACATAGTGCTAGATAATAATGCTTATGTTAGCAAAAGAAGAAAACTTCCAAAATCTATTCCAAACCGACATGTGTTCTATGTCCTTTGAGCATATTCCATAGAATATAAATAAAAATTGCAGATATGCATTCAGACATAATCTTTATTATTACTATTAGCATTATTTTTATCATTATTATTAAGAATATTGGTTACATTTACTGATTGGCCTTTCTCTTCTGTCTTAAATAAGTTCTCAGTTAGAGGGCATATGATGACCATATTCTGATATCTCTGAGCTCTTTCCTCTTCATACTTATTAATTCTGCCTCATTCCTTGTCTCTGTGTTTCTTTGTGATGTGCAACTCTTCCAAGGGACCTACATCACGTTTAGTGTTGCAGCTAAATATGGGTTATACTACAACAAAAAGTGTAATGGATCTTTGATTGATAGAAAGCGGTTTCCCAAATCTCCTCCAGCCTAAGTCTCCAGCTTTGCAGTTAGATCCTGAGAAGGATTCATGAAATGGGAACAAGAAGGAAAAGAGTCGTAGATGGGTACAGTAAACTCTTCTTTTTTTCTTCTCTTTTTGCCCTTTTTTTGGCAAAACTGACCTCTAGTTAACAAAGTTGTTAATTTTATTTTATTGATGGATTCATTTGCTGCTGTGCGGTTTAGCTGTTTCTGTGCTTTTTTCCCCCAGTTTGGGCAGAAGTTACATCAGGGGGACAATTATGTCTGTTCTGTTTTTTGGAGTGAAAACAATACGGTAATAATAACAATAAACACTACTACCTTTTGATAGCTATGATGGCAGAGACCCAAAAAATTAATATATTGATTAAGAAGAGGCGACAAGTGTTCACTAAGATGTATAATTAATTAAGTCCATTAGCATTATTTATGTTATTTTCGTACACACTGTAATTTTATTTCCCTCACCATAAATTCTTTTCCCATAACAAGAGCTGACAACATGTCTTACTCTTGATATTTAATCATCATGATATTTTTTCCAGAGAAAGAAATGAGTAGTTTAATGAAAATAAATTAATATAAAATTCATGATACAAGCACAATACATATTAAACTTTGCTTTTAGTCAACTAAATATCCAATAGTGCAACTATTGGATGAGATTCTCAAAAGCACCTAATGGTCATCATAAAAATCAACGTTTCTTTACAGCACAGGCAGCATGACAATCTCCCATAGATTTATACACCTTTAGAAATTTAGATCTCATATATTGTTTCTAAAGCACCAGATATATTGCTGGTCTTGCATGTAAATAAACAATAGGAATACAAAAAAAGATTCATTGTCCCCCAGTGTTAACTCAAGGAAAAATGTTATCTCAAAAGTATTGTATTAAAAGAGCACTGAAAGTACAAATCAAAACAACAGATAACAAGGTACTGAAGAATTTCAGGAAATCTCATAATTTATGCTTTTTTTTTGGCATATGGGTCATTTATTTTTGATAAATCTTTAAACAGAGAAGAAGTACTGATGTCCAAAGGTCTGCTAACATTTATGCAGTATTTTCTAATTCAGAGCTCTTTTTGCTTACTAAATGGAATATATTACAAAAATCTTGATTTTTTATTGGTGAAAGATAGATAATTTGTTTCACCAAGGTTCAAGCTGGATAAATATCAGAAACATAGGTTTGAATTAATATTTTTTTTTCTTAATGATGAAGTATATCCATTGAAGGACATTCATATATATCAAGCTAACATAGGAGTTAATCCTGCACCAGACCAATCTGAAAATGTCTTTTGTATGATTGAAAAAATCAAACAAACAACACAAAAAAAAAACCCAAACCCCAAGCAAAACCCAACAACTTGCAATTAATTTGTATGCATGATGAAACAGAAGTGCTCTGAAAACTGTTAGAACAATAGGAGGAGGGAAGAAAAGGGGATAAATCCTTTCTAAATTAAGACCAGTTTTAGAAAGACCTCTGTGTATCTAAGTATGTAGACATATGTCTAGCAGCATTTACAAGAAAAAGCTCCCATTGAAAGTATAAGGACAGTCTAAAACTGAAGAATTGGGAAACCTGTTTAAATCCTTGCTATGTCAGTGGTTTCTTGGGTGATGCTAGGGAGGTTCTTTAGGATTAAAAGAATACCTAGGTAACCAGAGGGTATTTCATTTAAACTGTTATAGGAGGGAAATAATCACCCTTTGAGGGGACACTTATTACCGCTGATTAAAAAGCTTGGACCAGATGCACAACCTTTAAAAAGCTGAATTAAATGAGTCTCACTCCAGGATTAGTCAACAGCTGAGTTCCTGGGTCAGCTTCCACAAGTTATTAACCTAACCTGAAAATTAAAAGGTCTTCCTTAGAGATCTTTAATGTACTAGTCTTAATGTTATGGGCAAAAACACCTTGTTTGATGTCAAGATTTAAAGATAGGTGTGACTTTTGATGTATCTGTGGATATATAGGCTTTTATGATAAAACCTGTATGTATTTTCCTATGTTTTTAGTTAAAAAAAAACCCAAACCAAAACTGACCTAACTTCTCCCCTTACTTTTTGATCCAAAATTATGATTTTTTTGCCTTTCAGCCTAGCTTTAACAACACACTTGTTTCATTAAGGTACTTGCTAATAAAACTCACGATCCAAGCTTGGAAATTAGTATCAGTGGCTAATATATTGTAGCCAGTTGTTTAATGGGAGTTGGTTCCCTGTGTGTTTCTGTTTTCATCACATAATAAGCTTTTGGTTTTTTGACATTTTGGTGTAGATCAGTAGCAAAAATGTCCAACCAATTTCTCATATTCCAGAGTTAATGGAAAATTAAACAGTGTTATTGTAATCTGTGCATTCTCCTTTCCAATAATGTATATTCATTTGCACTAAATTCAAGTATGCGCTTCTAATGAATTAAAATGTTTTGCAGTGATGATACAGTGTAAGTAGGCAGAGTGACTTACCAGACAGAAGTGTAACAAGAAAACTCACAGGACGTCTGTTTATTATTTTATTCTTGAGTGCTCAAAAAGTAAGGTCCACTGAGAAGTGCATAGTTACATAAGAAAATCCATAAATCCTTGAATTCTATCCATGCTCCAAACTCCAAAACTTCACTTGAATTTCATAGAACACGGTTTCCACTCTGAAGATAGTCTACATCCTGAAGCAAAGACTTCACCCTTATGTATTCCTAAACAGAATTATGAGTGCTGACTGATCTTTTGAGACTCACAGCAATGCAATATTCCTAAAAACAGATTTTTCATTACGAAAACTGAGAGAAATTCTCACTACAGATTATCACCTTAAATGCAGCACTGGATGGTTTTATTTATTTTCCACACCAATAAAAGATGTGTGTGGGTTGTTACATATTCCCACAAAAGAAGTAGAAAGGAGAGACTGAGTCTCTCTCTCCCCCCCCTTTATTATTTTACTGAGTAGCAAACTCTTGCCTTCTGTCATTTGTTTACACCTCACTCCTTGGACAGATCATGACGAACCTTTATTCTAATATTGTTATGCTCTTTCATTCAGGAATAAAAAGCTAAAAATGGTAAACACAAGAGACTGCACACTTGTAGAATACTGTTGAATGAATTAGAATATGTTTGATCTATCATTCTAAGAAAAAAAATTGCAGATTATGGCTGACTTAAATACATTTATCTGCGTTAATTTCCTGTTCTGGAAGACAATTGACCTACAGCTTTAAAGTTCCAAATTTTTCCTTGGATCAAACCAATTTGTGAAAATAAAACTATCAACAGTATCTAGAATTCTCAGGGTAGAGAACTCTGAAAACTGAAATCAAGACATGACAGATAATGTATTTTTAAAGCTGCAGCAAAGCATTTGGTAGGATTTTATGCCCTGATAATGTGATCTCTGCAGGATTAGGAACTGAAGACATTTTTTTATGCTTTGATTTGTCCACAATGGTAATTTATGATATATAGAGAACTGGGGAAAAAGAGGGAAGAATCATATAAAAACTATTGCAGAATGTTGAGAGTGAGGTTCACATTTTATTCTATATGCCTCAATATACCATAAGCAAAATTTGTTTCAGTTTGCAATTCACATTTTCAGTATCGATAGAACACTTGACAAAGCACTTATTGGAGTATCAACTCTTGTACTACACTGTGTGAATAACAACTCAAGTCTAGTATTCTGTCTTTGGCAGTGATCTGTGGCAGTCATGAAGGTAATATGCAAAAACAAACTCTGTAGTGGTCAGTAATGAAATAATCTGCTAAGAGGTGAAGTTTCTCCTTCCTAATGCCTATCAGTTAATAGAATTTATAAGGTTTAAATCCCTTCTTAAAAGAGAAAATTATTCTATGTGAAATAACTGTGAATGTTCTTATTATCCACAGATGTGCCTAATCCTTCACTGAATCTTGCTAAGATCTTGGTCTCAATTATATCTTGAGACAATGAGTTTTCAACATATTACTTCTCATTTTAACTTAGTTTCTTTTTTTCATTATATAATGAAATATGTTAAAAGAACTAGATTAAGATTTACCTTGTCATTTGTGAACCTCTACAGCTTTACAGAGCTGTCTACATTAACAATTTAGAATACGGCAATAGCTTGGTTTTGAAGAGAATCCTGCAGCTACCTCCATTTTCTGCATTTGGTTTGCAGAGCGTGCTAGCAGAGCAGCTTGCTCTTTGGCGCATACTCCCTTTTGAAGAAGCTAAACAGGAATATCACCACAATAAACAACCCAAATGCTCTCTACCGCATAGTGGGGACACCAGGCTGTCATGGCCACATGGCCACTGGGTACTCTGACATAGACTCTGTGCGCATGCTAATACAAGGCTCTTGAGCTCCTGTGACAACCAGAAGTGGTTCTTGTGGTTTACAAAAGGGCAAGTACTGCATTTGTCATCTTTCAGCATTCAGCTCATTTGTGAGCCTGGAACTGCCCTTCCTGCTTCCCTGCCATCTCAGAGACCTTGGTCATCACTTAGACTATGATAGAGTTGTCCACTCTGAGATGGCTTGCCATAGAGTGATAAGAGCCATGGGCTGCAAAATTCACATCCCCCCTCTTGAAGAGAAATGAATTATGAAGGTGATGGTGCTAAGGACACACAAATGCACTGATGTGCTATTCATCCATATGAAACAGATGAAAATTCACCATGTTTCCTCAGCTGATATGAGAAAGTGTGTGCAGTCAAGGAAACAAACGTTTGCAGGATAATTTTCCATCAGAAGACTTCAAGCCATATGTGTAAAGAGACATTTGGCCCAAGTATCCAGCTTCATCTGTTGTAAACTCCATGAACCACATACAATAGAAATATGAGGAGCCACAGAACCATCAGCTTTTACCTATTGATCTGCTCATGTTGGATCAGGAGTAACTGATTTCAAACACAGAGCTACAACAAACATAGCCTGCATGAGAATATGTCTCTCTTTCTCTGTGGTAAACATTTCAAGCATCTTAGTTTCTGGAGATTCTCTAGGCCTTTATTCACAGTTACATGTTTCTAAAACATTTTCATTTCACTTACTACTTTTCCTTAAATGGAAGGAAAACAAAGCAACCTATTTCAGAGGCAGCTGCATCATAATGGACAAACTTGTACCATGATTACCATTACTTTGTACTCTCCCCTACATCTGTCTTACCTGTTAGGACATCACTGTCCTAATAATTTTTCACTAGATATACGTAATAATTTTTAATCAGCTTCTAGAATGACGCTGAAGTCCCTTGTATTTCGCCATTTTCTGTTAATTTACAACTTACAATAAAGTTTTGTTTCCAATATGAATTGTCTGGCATGTCTAAGCACATACTTTTAGATGCCATAATGGTACTCATTCATTTGATTTTGATGGGTCCCTTAGTTTACCCATCCAGTTTGTCTTTCATTTCATTGACTGTGTCACCAGTCATCTGTTTCTCCAGACTGCTGACAAATGACAGAAACAATATGCGTGAACTTTACTGCTGCAGAACTCTGAGATGTGTTTCGTTTTTCATAGCTAGAATGATTCTTTTTCTTTGTTTTTTATCTGCTACAATTGCATCTAGTACCTCATACTATACTCCATTACATTTTAGTTTCCTTTAAATACTCCTTTGCTCTTCAGCACAGTAAAAAATACATCAAGGAATTGTCATCTTTTCTGAGCACACTCAAGTGATTTATCAAATACCGCTGGTTCAGAACCTTGTTTCACTTCTGTAAAAGGCTTACTTTTTGCCTCACAGGTTTTTTTTTTCTCTTTTCTCTATGGATAGCTTCTGTTAAAATCCCACCCTTTCACAGACGTGGTCTGACTTGACCTCTGAAGAACTGTGTCAAGTCCTTTCAGATGCAATGACAATGTTTCTCTCATGGTCATTATCAGAAGTCACAACCAATTTCTTGAAGTGTAAAGAATACTCTTCCTCCTAGCATAGTTTGCAGTCATGTACGAATCTGCATCCATGCTTTTTCATATTCAATGTAAATGTCAAATTAACACACAGTATAAAGCATCTATAGCAGCATAATTAGGGAGGTATCTAAGTACATGCACTTAACACATAATTATTAAAAGTGATATGTTTTAAATTACAGCAATATTGCACTGGTACTCACTTACGGGACATGACATAAATTATAAATGCCTTCCCAAAGCATGATCATCAATCAAAACTACAGGTGCTAATATTGCCAGAAAAACTGGAAACAGGTTGTCAAGAAGCAAACACTAAAATGATTGAGAAAGAAACTAAAAAAAAATAATCTTGGTGTATAGCCCTAAAAATGACCTTTCTCCAGCAATGGCACATGAGCATTTTGGGTCTTTTCTGTCAGATACAGACATTTCATAACACAACTTGAATATTTATCAATTAAGGTAATGGCTAATGAAATATTTACTACATAGCTCTATTATTAACCAGTGAAGAGTTGGTTAGGAAAACAGGCAGGAAGGAAAGGAATAAGTAATGGATGTTACTTTTCATCAAATTCTTCAGATATTTCTAAAAACAATATTAGAAACATAGTTTTTAATGAAAAAATGTAGAAATAGAAAAAGAAAATTAAGGAACATTGATTTATTCTCTACTCCAACCAACTGTAAAAAATGGGGTTTTAATTAAAAAAGTCAAATTTTTGAAGTCCAGGATGATAGTGGAAGGAAGAATTCAAACTGAATCTCTGTTATGTATCTGTTATGTATCAGACAACAACAGTTTTGGAGACTGAAACTACTGTCCATCAAATTGCCACTCAGAAATGATTAAGCATTACATAGATGTTCAAGTTCAGGCTGGATGAGGCTTTGAGCAACCTGGTCTAGTGGAAGGTGTCCCTGCCCATGGCAGGGGGGTTGGAACATGATGATCTTTAAGGTCCCTTTCAAGCCAAACCATTCTATGATTCTATGAGAGATGTGTGTAGATTGTTTTCTTGTTTCAAACAGTGTTTTGTCTTACAACTTTATTTCTACCTATAGAATGTATATTTTCAACAAAAACAAAGGGAAATAAAAAGGAAAAGATAAAAGGAAAAGGAAAAAAGAAAGTTGATTATTATGCTTGTCACACCTATCACTTGAAAAACAGTTTTTGAGGCTTGACATTTTCCATGGACTTAAGCAATTTACTCCAGGCTAAAAGCCTGAGCAAATATGACTAGTCAATTATTAAATGTTATTGATTTAAAAACCGAATAACATTACACAGTGCTAGAACCATCTGTTTTGCATGATGTACGTATGTACATCTAAGTAAACATTGCTCCCTAAAACTCCCTTTTTCCCTTTAAAAAATAAAATGTCACTCTACTTTTGCAGTGATGGTTGCTTAATAAAGCATGTATAAATATTCAGTTTCTTTTTGGATTGATAGCTAGTGTACTGTGTGCCTACTGGGTGGTTGTGTCATAACAAAATTAATCTAATTTTTCAAATGTGATACGTAAAGTTCTGATTTCTTTTTAAAATTGAGAACATACTCTGTAGAGTTTTAAATTAATAGCTATTAAGAAACTGAAAACTTTTGCAAGCTTGGGCCTATACTTACAATAAACGTATTCAGTGCACTAATGTTTGGAAGGTCTGTTTAGCATCAACTTCAATGAACACTGAAACATAATGAAGGAACAATTTTTTTAAAAAAAGCAAAGTCAGAATACCATGCTATAGCATCTACAGTTTATCTCAGTTTCAATGATGTAACTTAACTTATGCCAGTTTTACATAGTAAGAAAAAGGAAATGTCTTGCTTCTAATATCAAAAGCAAAAAAAATATATTTATAAAGAAAATAGTGAACACCGCCAGTGAAAGATGAAAGGAATGGTATATCTGACTTTAGTTACAATCCTGACTTTGTGATATCAGCTCTTTCCCAAACGATTATCAATACAGTAAACTTATGCCTAGTAATCTAAAACTGAATAGCTGTGTAGTATGTTGCACACTAATAAAAGCTGTAGCATGATTCAGCTAACCAACATCAATTCCTTCCCTGCCCATAAAGCAAAATTTATCCAGCCTTGATGTTGAAAATTCTGCAAGCAGCAGTCCAAGATAGCACTTACAAAATCAATGAAAAAACCCAATACCGTTCTGTACAAAACCAATAAATAAATAAATGAAATTAGCCAAAAAGGTAAAGTGAAAGAAGAAACCCTCCAATCACATAATTAAAAGTATTATTTCCACCAGAATCTTCTTATTAACAATGCCATTATATTGTTATGTCTGTAGTTGCATTTGCGTCATTGCTACTTCTTTTCCAGTAAGTTTTCCAAGTGCTAACATGGGTCACTTTCCAACCAAATTGACATGGTTCTAACCTTTTTGACCCATCAACTGCATAAAAGCTTAGATCCTGATTAAATGGCTTGGCATACTGTTTCATCTGCTTGCACTGTAAAAATGACTTAGGCTCATATATATCCTAAAAAATCAGTATTTAGTTGACTTCTTGGCCTATTTCTTCAGAACAATTGTACATTTGCTGTAGTGCCTAGTTTTAGTTAGCTGTCAACTTTCTAGAGGACAGACAATTTTTACCTTGCCTTCTAGAAAGCTGAATACAAAAGGGATATGTTCTTGAGAAAACTGCTGAGCAGTTTGGGGTTGAAGATTTTTCAGTTGCATGCTGCTCTTACAGTACTTCATTTCATTCCTATAATAAACTTGTGGTCACCACTGATCTCCAGCCAATGCATGTGACTCTACTGTGCTCATCTGTAGAACAGCATCCACAGAGACTACTTTGAAGTGCACTGATTGTTAAGGCCATCGCAAGGGGGTGCATCAAAAACTATTGCATTTCTATTTGATAATTTAATTTTTGTTCTGATAAACAGAGAAAAAAAATAGTATTATTCACTTGTTCCTACAACGAAGTTACATAATGTATGTAAGTTAATGCTTTACACACCCCTTCCAAATCAAACTGTAGTGACATTGGAAAATAAATATTTATATGGGCTATCGAGGACTTTTTTACTATCTCTTTATGCAGCTGCAAGTCCTCCTATTTTGTTCTCTAAGTCTTGAGATAAATGAAGAGACAGTAAGGTTTGCAATGGTTTGGGTTCCACCCTGCCACATAAGGTTATTAGTATAGTTTTGTTCTGCAAAGCGCATGACAAAGTGAGATAGGATGATAGGATCTTCACTAGGGCTGTGAAACAGAAGTGACTAATCAAAGTTGATGTAATGACACAGGCAGCAAAAGGAAGCTGCAAAATTTAGGTGCTGTGATTGTTTAATTTTAAAAAAAGAGTAAGGGTTACAGGGTTGGTAATTTTGAACTTAAATGGGAATCAAGAGTAATCAGCTGCTCTCAGGAGTCTGTTGGTAATGTCAGGGATCTTTTCCTACTTGTAGTGACTCTGACTTTGCTGTTTCCTTTTATATAAATATGGCTGTTTGTAAAATGCTCATTTTGTCAATTCACTGCTTAGTTTATACTTGGAAGGTAAATCCATATACCAAATAATTTAAACCTTATTTTTCTAAAGGTTTCTCACCTATTTCTTACAGGTAACTTTCAAATATCTATGTATCATCTCTAAATAATTACGAGATGTTTTTGGAAGGTGTACAAAACAACAGTCATTAAGAATGTTTGATTGTCTGAATTCTTACCTATCCCATATTTAGTTTCTGATCACAGTTAGTATGGGATGAATACAATTTAAAACCTAAATATAAAAGCCATCAAAATCCTACTGATATGGACAGAGGTTAGTCATCTACGGTTAGTACTGAAATCCTGAAAAATGTTAATCAGGTACTACCCATTCCCTAGCATACTTTGTGAGCAAATCTATGGAAAGTAAATAATTATTATAATCTAAGAATGAAATTCAGGTTTGTCCTACAGCTGCAGTCATGAGATAGCTGAATATCCATACAGTGTTATGATAACCAGTTCCTCATGGGAACATTGCCTTACACAAACAAACCCAATAATTTATTATATATAAAAAGCCAAACAACTTAGTCCATAAGGACATATAAAACAACCCCCAAATGCCAGAAGTTGTGGTCCTTCTCTCCCCTCCTCTCTCCAAAATTTCTACTTCTGTAGCTGCCCTGTAGTGTCTCTCTTTTGGTAGTTCATACCAGCATCCAATCAAATTTTTAAGAACTTAATATATGTCCACCTAGGTTCTCTGAATTTTAAAGTGTTTTTAAGCATACTGTAATGAATAGGGTTTCCATAAGGTGGCAAAACAGTAAGTCATTGTGATGCAGGCCTGATGTGAAACTGTGGTTGTACCTTCTCTGCAACATAGTCCAGGCAAAGACAATATCCCATAGGATTTGGACAACATAGGGCAGATATACATCTTCCCTTAAAACAGATGTCTAAATCAACAGAGTGAATTAACTTATGAAGATAATAGATTCTCTCCACTACTTCTAGATATCACATCAGCCAAACTTTTACACAGATAATATAGGAAAGATTAATATTACCCCTTGCTGTTTACCTTCCGACTTTTTAAAATGTGTGAACAACTAAAAATTTTACAGGGGAGGTACGATCTCCAATGTATTACATTTAAAACTAGTGGTAGCATGTTTTGCTTTTTCTGTAATTTTTGTACCTGTCTTTGTAAGTAATGCATGAATCCAAATGTTCTCAGATTACAGAATGAATACTGCAGTTCAGTATTATAATAGATATGTATTATTATACTAGTGACTGTACTCACAAAATAAGTATTAAATCCTGTTTAATTGTTTGACACAAATATCATAGTTATGTGCTTTCAGGAGCCGTATCTTTGACTTGGAATTTGGAACTTGCAATTTAAGTTTACATATTTTTGGTAATCTTTCTTTCAATAGCTTGGATCCCGGTTCTGAGATATCCAGATTCCATTCATTTTTATTTATGTCTAAAGATAGTACTTTGGATTGCTACACACTGGGTCTAGATTTATGTTTAGACTGTAAACCATGAGTTGGAGGGGGAAGTAAACAATCAGTAATTTTCATTTCAAAATAAACTATTTCTTCAAAGTGTATGAAAACTCCCCATTTTTTCAATCACTGAAAGTTTAAAAAATAATTTTAAATACATATATCACTAAAAAGGGAATATATTTAAAAGCATGTTTCAACTTTAACTTACAAAATGAATGAACCTGAATATTTGAGATAAGAATTAAATTGAGATGAACAGGATGAAACATTATTATGGGAATGTTCATGCACTTACGTCATGGGATTATTTTGTTTAGAGGTAGGATGCTGTAAATTAGGAAAAAATGTTTCATTTAAATGATGCTATGAGAAGAAACATCATTTATATTTTGCCATTTGGCTGTCATTCTAAATGAAAACTTAGTGCTATTTCTACAGTGTAAATACCTAAAATTATAAGAAAGGAGGGAGGGAGAGATGGAGGAAAGGAGGGAGGGAGGGAGGGAGGGAAGGAAGGAAGGAAGGAAGGAGGCTAACAAACACAATGGAACAAGCAGATACATCTTTTTTTTTTTTTTTTTTTTTTTTTCCCCTGCATTTTCAGCATTGTCTGTCCAAAGGTAGAATATTTTCATCTCACTGATGAATGTGGGGGAAAGAAAACTAGAGAATAATATCCACAGCAAATACTCCACTTTCTTTTCATTAATATGATAGCCACAAAACTCATAATATGCAAGTTGATCATCTGTTTTTATCTTTAAGTATAGAGAAAAGACAGTTCACTCTTTGACATAAAAATGAAATAAACCAGGCAAACTGTACTTGTAGTTCTATGCCAATTTTAAGTATTATATGAAGATATCAACCATTTGATTTTGCAGCCCTCCTGTTTCTTTCTGTTGCTGCCAGTACACCACATGAAATCAAGACAGAATGTTGATCCCAACCTCACTGAAGTTAAAGGAAGACTTTTCACTCTGCTGACAGCCACTTTTATAACTTTTTCATATAAAAAATAACAAGGTCAAACAATTTACATCCAGCTGTGGCTTCTGATTTCATCACACTGTGTAGTATATAAATCTGACCTGTTAAAAATTCCCTGAACATGTAACTCGGTGTCTTCTTGAAAAGTGTTGCAACATATTTCATCTCACCACTGCCTTTTTGAAGAACAAGAAAAGTCTCTATATAAAGCCTGAGAAGTGCTTACAAATGCTTCTGACATAGGGCAACTTCTAAATCAAAAGCTGTGTGTGTAAATTATATTATGTCCTACACTTTCTGAAAAATAATTAACCAAGAATGAAGCTGAAAAAATGGATTATATATCTTCAAAGGAAAAGTGAAATAATTAGAAATAATAATCAGGAACCAGAAACAAATCCTTAAATATAATATTTTCATTTTTGAGTCACCATGCAATTTATCATCTTCTATTGTTGTCCACATGACTTGAAGCTATTATTTGTATACATTACTTTTATATATTTTATTTCCTTTTCTCTTTTCCTTACAAAGTGTTTCACAAGAGCCGATCAGGCCCCTTCCACTCACTACCTCCACTCTGCAAACCGCAATAAATGTTTTTTCTTGTTGCTTAGACATATGTGTTCAGCACTGTTAGTTTCTCAGATGGGGGTGCTTCTTGACTTCCTATTGTCTCTTCATTTACCATCATCATATTTCCCAGGACTTAATCTGTTTAGAAGTGTTCATAACCTGCTCATTCATTCTGCTGCTCCTGAGTTGAATTCTCTAGAAAAAAACTCTCCTCAGACTGTCCAAAAGCTTCTCAGCTTGCTAAGTGAAAACACAGTCACTCAATAAAAGGTAGTGAATGAAGAAGAAAAAATATACCCACTCGCAAATACTACAGGTCACAGAGTCCAAGGCAATGCAGAGTGTACGTGGGCTGTAGGTCAACTGTCAGAAACCTCAACAATTTAGGCAATATGTTGGACAACAGTAATAAGTAGGAAAAAAAGAAGAAAGGTGTACAGTGAAACAGAACTCTGTGATGAGTTCAGGTAAAAAAAAGAAGTAGGTGAAAAATAAACTGAACTTTTCTGCTAAAAGCAGTAATATCAAGGAAAGGAGATACTCAGAATATTATCAAGACAAAGCAATGCCAAAAATCATTGAACGACATTTAACAAAACATCATCAGCAGAAATATGCAAAGATTCAAGCAGAGCTGCTCTCCTCATGAAGCCATGATATCAAAAAGGGCACGAGAACAACAAAGGAAAGACATCAATAGTATGGAGCACTTATTATATTAAATGTACAACCAGCCCACTGGAAGGTTAGCACAGCATTGAAGTAAAAGCCAGATAAAAAGTGAATATATTAGCTCTGCCACTCACAGAACAACGTTGTAAACTTTGCATAAGGGTAAAAACATCAAGAGTGGAATAAACTAGATATGGAACAAACGGTGAAGGAGACAAGGAGAGAAATAAAGAAGGAGGAAAGAGAGACAGAAAGAAGGAAAAAAACCAAAAGGGAAGGGGAAAGGGAAGTGGAAAGGGAAGGGGAAGAAGGAGAAAGACAATGAAATAAAGGAATAAGGGGATGGAGGGAAGGAAGGAAGGAAGGAAGGAAGGAAAGAAGGAATGAAAGAATAATGTTTAAGTGCAAACAATAGTGACAATAAGTTTAATTTTGTAAATATAGAATGATTTTACATGGGAATAGAATGAACATTTTGAATAACAAAGGGATTTACCCCAGGAGTTAGGCAAATTCTTTCTAAACATGACACTGCTTTTTTCTTAAAGATCTCATTTATTTCTTATTGTTTCTTTTCTTCAGGTTGACTTTTCTGGCTGACTCAGGAAAAAGAACACAGCTGGGTTTTGACAGATGAGAGAAACTGATCGTGTGGTGTTTTCGGTGATATATCGCGGTAAAATCTCATTCTTCCAATATTCTGTGTAATGATTGGCAAAAAAAATATCAATTTAAATTCAGATGGGGAGACAAAAAGAGAAAGAAAAAATAAGATAATGAAGAACTGAAGTCTGACTGGAGAAGCAGAAGAGCAGAAGCAAGATAATAAATAAAAACAGAAGTGAGAAAATGGGGGGAAATTTGGAGTGGTCTAAATGGTCCAAAATTTTTTTTTTTAACCAAATATAAGACATTTTTACAAATTATCTGTAGGGCTATGTTTAATATATTTACAGTAAGGACACTAAAATGGGAAAAGAAAGTCTAAGGTGCAATATTAGATTTGTAAAAGCTGGTCCATGAATCATGCTGATTGTTTGCATCAGCCAGCAGCAGTGTTTCCGTGAAGGCAGCAGGCACACTCCCTCTGCGCTTCTAGTGGGATCATTTCATTCTTTAACAACCATGAATTGAATTCAACAAATTACTAGTTAATGAAAAAATGCATGGTAGTTCATGGTCTGGCAAGATGACTTGCCTTAAGATTCCTGTATCATGCTATTGACTATATGGAGAGTAAAAACTAACCTTCGAAACAGTACCGCCTATAAATGCTGTATTTCTTGGGAAATAATTTAGACACCTGACTCCACAAATTACAGATTAGCATACTAGATTAACATACTTCTGCACAGCCATTACTATAATGTCAATATTTGTCTGTCACCATCTAGATTATTGCAAAGAAGAAACAGTAGTAGGAAAGGAGAAAATGTACAGATACAACTTTTTGAAGTTCTTTAGAGCAGAAAACAAATAAAATAGAAGTGCAGCAAAAAGCTAAGTGATGGGAGGAAAAAAACAGAACTAGACAGAGTGCCATAAAGAGGAGAGAACAATGGAGAAAGCAATAAGAGGTGAAAATGATGCTTTGAAGCATGATTAAAAGTAAGACAGGATGTCAATAATTCATACAAAGAAATGGCTACTTAGAAATGCAAACCTTACCTCAGCTTGGTATGGAGACATAGTCGGTACACAGGTGTGACAGGGGTCTGATATCTGTCAGTAATCAATTGGTATTTTATACTAAATGAAAAATAAAAAGGGGGGAGCTTGAATAATTTATACGAAATTTATCATTCTGTCTCTAAGAGGTGAACATAGTGTCTGGAAGCAGCTGGACTCATGAACTCACAACCATAAGGAAGATGTAGAACAGAATTATGTCAATCTGACTCATAAGGCTGCCTGTTTATAGCGTAGCAGTGTATATGGTTGTGACTATATTTGAAGACAAGAAGATGAAAATGCATTTCCACATCTACCCTGGATTGAGCAGAGCCTGAAGGTTATCAAGAAAGACATTGAGTATGCCCTGTCTGCATGAGGATAAATTACCAATGTTGAATCCAGACCCTCTCTAAACCCTCAAGCAGGACCGATTTCTTCACTTAACTTTTCCCCTCTCATCAGGTGAGGCAATATCCTGTTCAGAGAGAAGCAGAGTGATATGTTTTTTAGAAAGGTAGTGATGTAACCACTTGCCATTCTCTACTGAAGCTAAGAAAGCATTGACAGGTTGGATGTATGAAAAACCTCTTGCTCGTAAAACAGCTGCTTTTTATTTCCCTGATAAAAAAAACCAAACAAATTTTCATGCCAAAAGTTACCAGAGCATATATATCCCAGTCAGATGACATGAAGAGAGGTATACCCTCACACTGGCACTGGGGTTATGATGAGTGGACATAAGGACATAGTACCCAGTGATCAAGGATTATAACAGTCGTACAGCGCAAAAAATGTACCTCTGTGCAAGCATGAATAAAGTTTAAAACCACTTAAACTTGAAAATCAGGAAAAATATGATAATGATCAAGTACTTCTGGATGTTAGATTTATCTAGACAAGCAAAAGAGAAGTAAAACCATAAAACACAACTTTTGCTAAAGGGAAAAATCGGGGAGTAGATTTCATACTGTTTTGTCAACAATAATTTCTATTTGTGCAGAATTAGTTCAACTTTTCAGTTTCTTTCTGAATAAGAAAATCCCAATAAATTAATTCCATGTGTGTTCTGGGTAACGCATATTGGTTTGTCTATCTTAATTAGATCATGAATATCAAGACTGGAAGAAAATATACTGTATGATGGTTTTAATTTTTTTGGCTATAAATAACTTCTGAACACATAAGGTAGCTGCAGAGAACAAAGTGTGAACATTATGAATATGGCAATTCAGTGCTGCTGTTGCGCTTTTCCTAATTAAAGAGTTATTTTTAAAGATTGATTTAGTTCATTATTTCTGTTGCAATGTTTTTGACAAAACGTAATTCTTCTGAAGTGACAACTTGGAGATGGAGTCTTAGAGCAAGTATTATGTTGACACAGTAAATACATTTAATATTATATTACATATGTTTCTGAGAAAATATTTCTCTCTGCTTTCTCTCTAACTTTGGTGTTATATTAGCAATTCCACAATGCCTCTCTCTGCATTAGTTTTGTGGATGTCTTTTGCTTTTTTTCCTTTCACTCTTTTGGTTATTATACATAAAACAAATGAAGAACACCATGAAATTTGATGCTGTGATATTTGCACAATACTTATCTCAGAACAGTCTCTCTTGTCCCCTGTTATCCCCTACTCTCCTCTTCACCAAGCTAAGCACAATATAAACATATTCCATTTCCCAAATATTAAAGTATGTGACCAAAGTCCTCGAAAATAGAGCCTTTGAAAAAAAAATGCATTTCACCAGCTTTTATAACTTTATTGCATGAGAATATTAATGACTGTGTCCTAACTCTCCAGGTTGCACTCTGAATTCATATGTAGTTGTTAGATTTTGCTTTGAATCCTCTAGCAGATTTCAAGCTGACCATCAATCTCAAACCATGTAATCACAGCAAACAATTCGTTTATTTCCTTCCATTCTGAAACAGAATTTTTAATCTTATTTGCTATTTAAATATATCATGACATAAATCTCTTCCATCAGTACTCCTAGGAATGTTAATACTAGCCTATATATAATACTACTAGATCAAATTTTTGCACCTATTGAGGCATGCTTGTTTCCTGAGAGTTAACAATTAAAATAAATAAAACAGGTGAACAGCATGCTGCAGATGACTCATAAACATGCTAGTTATAGTTTCTGTCTTCTTTTGGATTTTTAATGACCTCAATAACTGCCTGCAAGTCTTTCCCCTACATTAGGTTTGTCAGTCACTTTCAGAAGTTATATCAATTTACATGTTTGGGGAAATCATACAGGCATTTTAAAAGGGGCTCATTTTTTTCCAACAAGGAAGGTGTTTTTGAAATCAACTCTTTATAGGCCAATATTTAGACTCTAAATCATTAGAAATACAAGCTTCTTTTTCTAAGGTGCAAGGCACAGAATATCTACAGAATATAACCAGAGTTTTTTACATATTATCAGAAAGCAGGATATAGTCAGAAATTTCTTTAATAAGAAAATTAAGTATTTGGTGACCATTTGTATAAATTACACCTGAAACTTTAAAAGATAGTCAGGGTGTTATTTACTAAAACTCACAGCAAAAAGTATTCTGAATCAGCTGAGACAGTTTGTAGTTTTACCCCTGCCTAGCAGCCAAACACCACAACAGCATGTAAAAGTTCTGACTGGGCAGGGCCAGCCCGATTGGCAGGTCCCCTTGTCTGGACTAACGAGGTAAAATTTGTGATAGTTTGGATAGCTATGGCTCTGTTTTTTACGAATGTTTGAGTAGCTACAGTGCATGTTACCATAGTGGGTGCTGGAGTTTGAGTAGTTGTAGTATGTTTTGACATATCTGGGGTAGCAGTAACAGGTGCTGGAGTTTGAGTCGTTG
Source organism: Pterocles gutturalis (assembly GCF_000699245.1). NCBI lineage: Eukaryota > Metazoa > Chordata > Aves > Pterocliformes > Pteroclidae > Pterocles > Pterocles gutturalis. The sequence continues at coordinate 32,824 of NW_010122866.1, forward strand.
TGGTACGTTTGCACCGACCACCAGTAGCAGGTGGGGGTGGAACAACTGTAGCAGGAACCGCAGTCTGTGTAGCTGTAGTATCTGTCGCGGCAGCAGCAGATACTGCGTTATCACTAGTAACGCACTGGATGATTTTTCCAAATGGTTGATTACCCCTAAGAAATGGGGAGATGATAGCCGAACCATAGATACACAATCATGAGGCCTTGCAACAGGATAGCAATGATAAAAATGCTGGTTTGAACATCCCAAGGGTGTTCAAAATTCTCTAAACTTTTGTAAATTATCTGGAGGAGAAGGGGAGAGTGAGGGGAAACATTCCCTCCCCACCACCCCACTCCCCCCAGTTGTGTCTTCATGGAGAAAATGCAATCGGTGTAATTGGCTAAAATGTATACGAGATGGTGCCCACAGCCCAAAAGTGAATCATGCAATGCTGGCCTGCTCTCTACCCACCCCCCCTTCCCCAGTAGAAATAAGTACGGTAACAATAACCAGTAGTAATGTTTCTTCAGTAAAACGGCACACAACACAGAAACATCTTTCAGTATCAAAACAGTTTTCTAAAAGCACCACCTGGAGATGGTAACACTAACCACATGGTCAACAGCATACCCAGTAGCCAAGGTGCCATTTCACTCAGCACTGCAACGAACTCCCAGGACGACCAATACAGTTCATCCCACAACGACATCTTAGGAAACATAATGAATGCTTATTGGAAGTTTGTTTAAATACACTCTGTTCAAGTATGTCCTTATCTCAACTGCTCAATCCCCACGTCGGGCGCCAAAAAGGACTGTTGTAGTTTTACCCCCGGCTAGCAGCCAAACACCACAACAACCACTCACTCACTCTCCCTCCTGCTGGGGGTGGGGAGAGAGAATTAAAGGGATAAAGGGAAAAGAGACTCGTGGGTTGAGATAAGAACAATTTAATAACTAAACTACATTAAAAATAAAAAATAATAATAATAATAATGATAATAATGATAGCAATATATACAAATAT
>NW_010122867.1:0-6323 GCF_000699245.1 Pterocles gutturalis
CCTATCCCAGCTGGACCCAGGACACAAGCCTTTGAGAGAAATAACAGCAAAATAATTGCATGAAGTTAGTAAATATTAATAGGATTTTTTTCTCACCCTGCATATCCTCTGCTAGCTGATGTTGAGCCCTGGAAGGGCAGCATATCAGATAGTGACCCTTTCCCTGAGCCTCAGAGAGATTCCATTCCTCACGTACGGAAACCTTAGTGGTTTCTCCTCCTCTTTGTGTTACTTTTTACTTCATCAAACCAGGAACCTGAAACAGCACTGTTTAATTCTGTCCAGCAGCATTTACATCTGGAAGCCCAAGCACTTGCTGGAAGCTGTTGGCTATTGAGCCATAGAATACGAAAAATGAGTAATCTGGACCAAAAAATCTGAGACTCTCTATCTGTGGGGTGAAAAAAAAAAAAAAGTGAATCTATCCCAACACTTTCCTTAGTTCCTTTAACAAATGTGTGTACTACACTTGCAGCTAAAAGACAGGTGTGTTTTTAATTGCATTTACATTACATGGTAGGAACAAGTTGTTTCTAAATCAAGATGAATATCACTTGCTGACAACTTTTATAGCTCTCTTCTGCCTTATGTGGGGTTCAGCCTTGTCTGCTAAATTTTGGACTTGGTGCATCATCCATGGAAGAAACTTTTAAATGTCACTTATATTTTATTCTCATAAACGTTTGCTGCTCTTTTTGTACGACAGTCACACTGGGGCTCTGCCCCTGGGAGGACCTGGATTTTGAACCCAGAAGCTGATCCTGGGGGCTAGGCCAGTTAGCCTCATGGTAGATCAAGTTAGAGAAACAGCTTTGGTCCCCTTTCCTCTACCCAGTAAGTTCCAGAGGCAGACCTGAAACTTCTCAAGTTATATGCCTGGTGTCCATGCAGGCTTGAGGATGGTATCTTGAGAATGGTATACTGCAAGTGCCCAAGAGCCTAATTTTCTTTAACCATAACAGCAGCCAAAGGGAAGCACCTCTGCACAGCCCCTTCAGCCCATTGACCTATTCATGTTCATTACACCATGAAATCCTCCCACTCTCAGTTCAGGTCGTGGAGCCCATGGGAGACCCACTGCTCAGTGTGGCTGGGGTCTTTCCTGTCATTCCCAGCCCCTTCTTGTCACGAGCCCTTTTTCTTCCCTTGCTGATCTGCTGTTTTTCTTTTTAAGGGAGAAAAGAGATAAAAGGTAAGAAATACACCAAATGCCCAGCAAAGTTTCACTAGGCAGTGGCTCCAGCTGCCAGTTTTTTGTCCAAAGCTGCAGTCGGAGACAGCAGCTGGACCCCTCGTGTTCTGTCAGAGCAGATCTGTCAGGGCAAGAGGCGCTTTCAAAGCGGAAGGAGGGAGGAATATGTAATATGGTGTCCTTCATCATAAGAGGAAAGAGATCCAACTTTGAGCCTAGGCTCAGCCCTGCCCTGGAGCAAATACCTCATGTTTTCTGCTGGTGTCTGAGGCACCTCATAGTACTGGCTGGCTGCCCTTGTTGGTTAACAAAAGATGGTTTCTAGTAGATGGACTTGCTGTGGCTAAATAGTCATGGTATTGGAAAATGCGCAAGTGCTCTATGCCAGCTTCATTTTCTTGTATCTGAAATTATTTGGCTTGGACAGAAGGACACAAGATCATCTATTGCTTGAATGGAAGTCCACCTAGCAAGGGCCCTTGCCCAGCACCAATGTGATTTCCCCATTCTCTCTCTATTAATGTTTAGCAGTGTTCAGGTAAGACCTATCCCCATGAGAATGCCTGGGGCTCTAACCTGCCACCAGCATGTCCTTTAGCAGTTCCAGTTAAACCACTAGTGATGTTCTGTGTTACAAAGAACAAGTCCTATATTAAGATGTGTAATGGATGCCCGGTTAAAGTTGATTGCAACTCAAGTACGTGTCACTGAAGCCAAAGCTGCATCAGGGGTGACTCTCTCTCTGACACCTTTAGGCAACTGCCTGAAGCCCTGCCTGTATTTCCAGCAAACACTGTGCTGGAGCAGTGTGCAATGATGCTGTTCTCTGGGCAAATCAAGGGATGCTTCTTCATGTGGAGCACTCCGAGATCAACTTCTATTTAAGTAAATCTGTGAGGTGCTGTGTGGAAGTAGGACCCAAAGGCTGTAGACTCAAAGCATAATTGCCAATGGAGACTGATGTTCTGAGTTAGTCAAAGAAAGCAGAAATTAATTACCCAGATCCAGAATTCACTGAGTGTGTGTGCCATGTGCATTTCCACCTCATCTTCCTCCCCACTCCTCTTGGTTCTTTGCTTCCTTGGTCTCTGCTGGAAGTGGAGCGCAGGATGGCACGTGAGGGAGCACCCAAACCTCAAGCACCGTGCTCTGTGGGGGGGGCCAGAGTAGTTCCAGCAGAATAGCTAATACTGAAGTATCCAGCTTGGTTTGCTTAAGATGCACCATCCCCAAAGCTGAAGTGTATGTGTGGAAAAACTGTTCAGAAGATATGAAGTTACTTTAGAGTAAGTTTTTATTCTCTCTTACTCGCTGTTGTTACGAATCAGCTCTCTGTCCCCAGACCAGGTGTAACTACAAAGTTTAGGATTAAGCAGATTCAGTCCCAGTTGCAGAGTAAATCCTCCATAAGAACTGCATGATGTTCCAAGTGGCCTAATGGCCTTTCTCAACACTGACTAGTTCCAGACACATGAAAAGTACAATAAATACTTGGACAAGAAAAATTGAAAGAATCTGGCAAGATGTTTCTCCCAATCCCTACATTCTATATGTCCTGGAACGTTTTTTCTTTTCCTCTTCCAAACTTCTGTTATATAGAATTTGAGGGAGGCTCTGACAAGTAACACAGTATAGTCATGGTATTCATAAAAATAATCCATTCCTTCTTTAATCCTGCAATATTGTGACCTCAGTGCCACAGTGTATCAACAAATTCCTCAAATTAATTGTGTGCAGAGATCTTTCTATTTCTCTTCTTTTTTGGTTTTTGTTTTGTTTTGCCCTGTCTCTGAATTTCTATTATTTCTGTTATGTTTTCTTTTGCTAGAGAAGTGCAAATCAATCACACTTTCCTAAATGAAGGAATTGTAAAAAAATGTGCCTCCCACTCTTTGCACATTTGAGTGTTTTGTTTGTACAGATAGTTACGGGACTGCATTCAGAAGCTGTGTGTCTGAATCGCAGGCTCCTTGTTTTGCAGAGGTGCCTCCTTACCAGATGGTGCTTTCAAGCAAGTAATTTTGTTTACTTTGCAGCAGTCAGCTCTGCGTAAGTGTCAGCTTTGGCTGGACCTTCTCAAATATTTCTAGTACGTGCTAATTTTACAGTGCAGAGACTTCGTTATTTTTCTCTTTATGGGTAATAACAGATAATTCCTCTCGGAGAATGTGTACCAAGACATCAGTAAGAGTTGATGTCCTTCCAGTTGTTAAGACAGCCTGGGCATACCTTTTTTTTTTTTTTTTTTTTTAATCAAAGATATCTATTCACCTTCAGAGAGCCAGCTGCTGATTGCAGTTTGCCTTTCACTCAGCACTCTGTTGCTTCTGCATTTACTGCTGGAAAATCTCTTGGCACAGAGGAGTTAAATTTCTGAGCTCTTGCTTGAGTCATCTGTCCCCGCATTGGAGTGGGTTTGCTTGCGAGCACGTATGGGATTGGAGCCGGTCCTGGAACAGGATCGCGCAGCTCGCGTCTGACGTGCACTCGCTCAGGCAGAAACCAAGGAACAGCCACTGCAAATAAAAACACACCGAGAGAGGATGGGATGCACAGGATTTGGGGAGGATTAGCTAAGGACACTCCGTCACTTCGCCTGCATTCATCTGAGGTAGAAGAAGGAATGCAGGGAAAGCGGGGATGTTTTTGGCTGTGCCTCTGTTCCTAAACTGTGTGTGAGATTGTTCTCTGGCAGAAGTGCTGCCTGGCACAGAGTGGCTGTGTGTGTCCTCGGTGTTAAACCCTCTTTCCCACCTGAAATGTGCAGCTTCGCACAAACTACCTATTGGGAATGGTCCCTGCATTGTGCTAACTCCTGAGCTGTGGCTGCAAATCTGAGGGGGCGGGTGGGGGTGGTAATGTTATCTGATAGGAGCCTGAAGCCCTCCTCAGCTCTTCTTAAATTGCATGTTGTTTTAAGTAACGAGAAGTTTCAGATTGAGGGACTCTGAGGGTGGGAAAGGGTGAGTACAGGTGGGAGCAGGGCTGTGAGAGAAGCAGTTTGACTCTGGCTGGCTTTGGGGATGTTGTTGGTGACTGGCATAGGGCATCCTAGCAGGGACTTCCTAGAGAAGCACATACACAAGGCTTTACAGTGCTCCAGCTTGATCTCCCTGAATGGAGTATAAGGTCTTGGTCTGCTCAGGGTGAGGGAAGGGAAATGAGTGGAGGATTGGAGAACTGGTGACAAATTTTGGACAAAATCACAGGGCAGTGTCTGTCACATTTCCCATTGAATGAGGACAGGATATGAGCCAAGGCTTGTGCATAAAGGGCTTATGATGACCAAAGAGCCTGGGGTATACTGCACCAAAAAGGAGCGTAAGGCCACCAGTCTGGACTGGAATAAGGGCCTGTCTGGCCCAATGCTCTGTTTCCAGCAGTAGCCAAAAAATTGAGGGGAGAAGAGGGCAATACTAGCACTTAATCTCCCAGTCTCCAGCACCGTAGATACTTCCTGAGGCAGATGTGATATCTGTGTGTTTTGGAGCCCTTAGCAGATTTCCATATTTTTTATGGCACCTCTTTGAACCCACTGGAACTTTCACTATCAACAGCCTTGTTTGGTGAAAATGTCCACAGGGTGTGTGAAGGACTGCTTTTCTTTTTGGACTAGGATCTTACTAGCTCCCCTTTGTGCTCCCTAGCCCTTGTATTTGAAGATTAAAGATAAACAGTAGGGGCTTGGTCTGTTTAGGGCTTGGGTGGGTGAAGATGGGCTAGTGAAGGCAGATTTTTGGAAGAAGTCATGGGCAGGTTGCCTTAACAGCTCAGCATTTCTCTCCTCTGATACAGGAACTAAGAGTCATAAACAGGAGGCATGAGGAGCTGAACCAGGGAAGGGATTCTTCCTCCAGGCTCACGGTCTGTTTTTTTTTTCCACTTTCATTGTGCTGCTAGTTCTGGCACAGACTTTTATCAGACCAGAGAGTCCAGGCTCAGTCGCTCTCTTAGATCCCTCCTATAGTTCCTCGTAATCAGCCTTCACCTGTATAACCCTGAATGACTCAGCATTATCAAGAGAAAAGAGGCATCTCCACGCACAAGGTCTGTGGTGTGTTCATGGGGGCCCAAGAGAGCCAAGCAGTCAGGCAACCCCAAGGGCAGCTGGATCGATGCCATTCTTTGCCTTAAGTCCAAGTCTTTGCCAGAATAAGTCAGGGATGTTTCTGCTGGCAGCAGAGCTTGCATGGTGTGACAGAAACATATTTTTAGCCATTTTTTTTTCTATTCAACAGGCAATTTTGCCATTTTCTTTGCCCACAGCTTTAGAAAGCCCAACAGCTAAAAATGCAGAACAGATGGTAGAGACAAATCTGCCTGCAGCACCTGAACAAAGTAGAAGTTTCTGCTATCTGTGAGGGAAGTGGCCAAAAAATAGAGATGCTAATTGGAGTAAAACCATGCATCTCAATCCCCTTCAATTCATGGTAGGAAGGTGGCAGCTGAGAGGTCACCTCAGCTTTTGGAATGTCAGCTGACAGCAGACCATGCTAGTGTTATCAGTTAAGCACTGTAGGAATACTTGACTGTTACCTAGTATTGGGAGGGTCAGAGATGCTCCCAGGTCTCACTCTGTTCAGCCTTGCTTTGTTCTGGCCAACAGCTGGGCCCATCTTGCCTGCTGGCTGCATCTTCTGCCCGTCCTCTGGATTCTGTGTGTCCATCCCCAGTTCACAAGTGTTGTTCCCCAGGGCTCAGTACTGGGGCCAGTTCTGTTTAGTAGCTTTAGCAATGATATGGATGAGAGGATCGAGTGCACCCTCAGCAAGTTTGCAGATGACACCCAGCTGGGTGGGAGTGTTGCTCTGCTTGAGGGCAGGAAGGGTCCACAGAGGGATTTGGACAGGCTGGATTGATGGACCAAGGCCAATTGTATGAGGTTCAATGAGGCTGAGGGCAGGAAGGGTCCACAGAGGGATCTGGACAGGCTGGATTGATGGACCAAGGCCAATTGTATGAGGTTCAATGAGGCTGAGTGCAGGGTCCTGCACTTGGGTCACAACAACCCCCTGCAATGCTTGGGGAAGAGTGGCTGGAAAATTGACTGGTGGAAAAGGACCTGGGGGTGTTGGTCAACAGCCAGCTGAACATGAGCCAGCAGTGTGCCCAGGTGGCCAAGAAGGCCAAC
>NW_010122867.1:6456-26929 GCF_000699245.1 Pterocles gutturalis
CAAAAGAAGGGCAACAAAGCTGGTGAAGAGTCTGGAGCACAAGTCTGATGAGGAGCCGCTGAGGGAACTGGGGGTGTTTCACCTGGAGAAAAGGAGGCTGAGGGGAGACTTTATCACTCTCTACAGCTGCCTGAAGGGAGGTTGTAGTGAGGTGGGTGTTGGTCTCTTCTCCCAAGTAACAAGTGACAGGACAAGAGGAAATGCCCTCAAGTTTTCTTCCTGGTGTGGGAGGTTTAGATTGGATATTAGGACAAATTTCTTCACCAAAAGGGTTGTTGAGCATTGGAACAGGCTGCACAGGGAAGTGGTTAAGTCACCATCCCTGGAGGTATTTAAAGGACGTGTAGACATGGTGTTCAGGGACATGGTTTAGAGGTGAACTTGGCAGTGCTAGGTTAATGGTTGGACTTGATGATCTTAAGTCATTTCCAACCTAAATGATTCTGTGATTCTATGATTCATCAAAGTACTTTCCTTCTGATGTCTTCTAAATCTAGCAGTCCTTTGCCGAGTTTCCCTGCTCTTCTTTTCATACACCTTTTCTGTCTCTCTTTCTCTTTCCTGTACTGGCCAGCAAAGGGGTAGGAGGGTAAGGAGGGGAGCTGGAGGAGTCTGAAATGTAGCCAAAACTTGGGTGGTTTTGCTGAGGCACCTCACTGCCATCCTACTCTGACTTACCACACTCCTCCGCTCGCTCCAGCCCCTCCAGAACAACACAGGAGGTTATGGAGCTGTGTGTAGTGGCGCTGTGTGTAGCTGTCATTACGGCCAGCACAGTAAGCCTTTATTTTGGTTACCACTGGTTACGAGCTCCCCTCGTTGCGTATCATCTAACAGGAACACCAGGCTGGCTTGTCACCCTGTCTTCTCTCACTTTGGCTTAGCTGTCGGCTGTTGCACGAGCAAAAAACCTGCTGCCCGCGCTGCATGGAGCCAGGGGAAGGGCCTCATCCTGACCCTACCCCATAGCCGCTCCCAGGCACCAGAGGAAAGAGACCGGCATCAATCCTTCACATTGCGCTGCATCCCACCAACTCTGTTCCTGACAATATCTTTATGCCTTTGAGGGCTGTACAGATGCAAGTATTTTTCTTAGGCACATTTGTACAGACAGTTATTGCCCATATGGTCTGTGTCCCTCTGGGACTTCTAGTACAATATTTGTACTTTGGGAAAATTTGGCTCTTTTTTCCTCAGAGCCAGGAGTCCCCCGTGAGTTCCCAGAAGCATCTTGGGAACAGCCCTGCAAACCTGCCTGCATCCACGCATCTTGCTCAGCAGCCAACAGAGAAACTCAGTCCCCAATTGCTTCTGCAAAGAGACAGTGAAGCTCCTTTTAATGCTTCATTTCTCTTGCTAGATTTTTAGATAGGAAATCACGCCTGGGTGCAAGGCCTGTGCCTCTGCTTTCAGCCGCATCAGTAAGCACCCAGTGCCAGATGACTGAAACCATATCCCTCTCGCTACAGCTACTGGGAGGTAAATACATTATCCTGCCCCGTGCTGCAGGCTGCTGGGACTGAACTGCGACCAGCTGCTGACAGAGGCTGTGTTATGTCGCAATCACTACTTATTATTGTGGTTAAAATATACCCAGAGTGTGTAAAACATGAAATAATCCCTCCCATCTTTCTAGAGGGCTCCAAGTGTTGCTGCCAACAATGACAGCAACAGTGGGACTCAGTAAGGTCTTGTGGCTGGAGGAGCAATCCTTCCCACCACAAAATTTTAAGCTGCTTAGTGATTTCAGCAAGATTTCCCCATGATTCAGAAGCCTTGGTTCTTGCAAATTTGATGAAATTTGGCAGCCAAGCAGAGGAGAAAGATGCCCTTAATTCCAATTCCAGTTTCCTCTCAGGAAAAATCTGCATTTTTAGACACTATTGATCAAGCAGAAGAAACAAATCTTGAGAAAACTAGGCTGGGATGGTTCTGAGAGCCCTGGGAACTACTTGGTTTAGTAGTATATCTGCCATGTCATCTCTTTAAAAAAACCTCAGAGCATGCCTAATCCCTGCAGTACACACTAAGGGCCTGGCTGTCGCTCCGACCCCGTGCTGATCGTAGCAGGCAGTCTGGCAGCAAGTCAGGGCTTTTGGCATTTTTGTCTTGCTCTCAGGCCACTCAGCAAGGCACTCAGAGCTTCTCTCCCATCCTGTGTTGCCTGTGCCTGCTCTCTTTCTTGTTAGCAAAGATTGCACTGCAATTTTCAAGCTAAATAGGAGAGCAATGAAGAGCAGCATGGACCGTGTAACTGCTGGCAGAATCACTTTTTTTTCACCCAAGTACCTATAACAAAACTTCCCTTCTTGTCTTACAGTTGCACAGACCCGCCTTGTCTCCCTTAGATGTAATTCCACTGTTTTTTCCCTTTTTGCTCCCACAGCAACCTCTTATAAGCCCAGACCAACTCCCTGAGCACCAGCGGGCGTTCCAGACACGAGAGCAGCAATTACATGTTGTGCTGCTGTTTTCTCTCCGCAAACACGCTATCTTTGAGGGGTGGGGGGGGGGAGTGTGTCAGTGTGACTCAGAGCAATTTTTGGCCTCTTGTGACTCAGCACTGCTTTTATCTTCGCAGGCTCCCAGGCAGGAGCCTGGCGATCCTGACATTGCATCCCTCCTGCCCCCTTGCCCAGGCTATGACAGTTTTTCCTTTACCCCTTTGTCAAGCAGCAGGACGCAGTGATGCTCCTCTGACAAATTACTATTGCCTTGGGGTGCAGCGCCCTGGTGCTGGCCACATGCTGGTGAAGTAATTTAGCTCAGGAATCATGGGGACTGTGTCTCAACCTCTTTTCTCAAGGAGAACTTCATGTCTCAGACATTGTCCAGGAGGACAATTATATTACTGTAAATTACCTTGCATCACTTTAAAAAAAAAAAGGTGATTAAATATCTGAAGGCCAGAGTTTTGGACTAATGACAAGAGAGCCCAATCAAAAGCTGCCGCGGACAGTGACACTGCCTAGTGAAATGCTGATCCCCTGGCTGTGCTGCTGCCAAGCTGCTGTTTCTGAAACTTGAGAGAGAGGTTTTTGAGACCTGTGGAAATTTTGAAATTATGTTAAGTGATGGATGTTAAGAAGTAATTACAGAAAAAGAAAACCAAGCAAAACAATCAGTGTTTTTTTTTTTCCCTTCTTCCCCCATGTGGAATGGTAATGGAATAGGGTATCGTATAATGCTTTAAGTACTATGTGTCCCAGTTTCACAATGCCCAGTACAATGTGTACAAAACCAAATATGAGTAAGTTGTGGTTAGGCTGTTTATCAGCTATCTGCTTTACTGGATATGTATTTCTATACATGTGCTATTTTTCACTGTGAAGTAACTGTATAAGTAAAGGAAAGGAAAAATCCATTACCAGTCAATTAAATTTCCCAGGGTCTTGAAAAAAGCTACAGAGAATGGTCAACATCAGGAAGCTAAACTATTGCACTGTTTTCCTCTTTTCTTTTCTTCTCTTTTCTTCTCTTTTCTTCTTTCTTTTCTTTTCTTTTCTTTTCTTTTCTCTTTTTTATTTTTTCTTTTTTCTTTTTTCTTTTTTTTCTTTTTTCTTTTCTTTTCAAGGATGACATAATTCTCCTTTTTTTTTTTTTTTTTTTTTTTTTTTTTTTTGCGATGTTATTCCTGTTAATAAGTAGCCCCTGGATAAAGACAGCAACTACAGCATCATTTTGCAAAGCTTGCTATGTCTCCTATCCTCTGCTATAAGCCCTCTGATGATGGGATTATTGTATAGCATTGGCATCATTCAGTCAGTGCCAATAACTGCAATTGTCTGCATGTGCCAAAACTCCATTAACAAACACTGGTTCACATTTCAAATGACTGCTCATTTCAGCCAAGTGTGTGCTCCTTTTTATTCGCTGTTCATGAAACAGATTGCTTTTTTACATAAATGTAAATTGTTGCTCATGTCTACCCCATGAGGTATGGAAAGGGTATTTATTCTGTCTTTCGCTTCATGGCATTCTGTTTGTGGTCCCTTCAGGCTACTCACATTATTATGGGACTTTGATCTTTTGCCTACCACAGACATGGACTGGTCAAAGCAGAGACTGTGAGAAGCCTCTAGGCTCAGTGGTTGGTGTATGCTCTGGTGATTTCCCCTTCCATGTCCTCCAGCCCAACTGTAATTGCCCAGAGCAACTGTAACCTCTTCAGCGCTCCTTTTGCTGGTAGGAGCAGGACAGCTTCTTCCTCTTCCATGATGGTCAAAGTAATCCAACTCTGCATTTGATCTTCTTTTGAATTCCTATGTTTTTAATACACTTGCCTAGAAATGCACACTGTATTATACTCCAGTATTTCCCCACCTGTATGGGATGTGCCTCCCTAGAGACGGAATCTTCCCCTCAATGGATCCCAGTGCCATTGGTGGGTCATAAGCTTACCCTTTCTTTCTCTCCTTCCATAATGTCCAGGCATCAGTTCCTATCTTCCAGATAATTCTTCTTTGCTAGTTCCCAAATATATTTTACATGGCTGAGTTTCATTTCTGTTCAGTTCAGTCCTATGGGTCTTCAGGCACAATATCCTTGTCCTCCTCTGTACCAATGCCTTTCAGCTTTGTAAAACACTCCCATGCTTACATAAACCTTAGGGGTTATTGAATGGGAAGGACTTCTCCCAAAACTGATCTTTGAGGAAAAAACACTAGGTATTTTTTCCCTGCTCCAGCCACATAATTCCTTTTCAACTTGTTGTTAGTGCATCCCATAAGCCTTATGATTTGTCCATTCAACACCATCTCCTTGAGTTTTATTGCTATGATCCCACTGAACTGTGTCAAATCCAAATGAGCCTAATTAATTTCTTAGACCAAGGAGATGCAGCAGTCTGGTTAGTTTTTGTTGATTTTATCTCATTTTTCATTCAACTCCAGGTCCAGTCGCTTTCACTTAAGGAGTGCTCTGAAGTCTTACAGGCTGTTAAGGTCAGCTTGGTAGGCTTGTAGGTATATAAATTGTTCTCTCCCTTCTTAAATATTTGCATTACAATGTTTAAGAATGTAACTAACTGGATAGATACATTAAAAAAAAAAAAAATCCACCATGAAAAAAAAATAGTGTGCATTCACTCTTTCAGGAGTAAGGTAATTTGATACTTTTGTAGTTAAGTGAATAAAGATCCATGACCTTTTTTTCTGTGTTTTATCCATATCACATTTAACCTCTGGTGAATATCAATGTCCTTGCTGAAAATTAAAACCTTACCCAGACTCTCTCTCCACAATCCTTAGCTACTAGTTCTTTTTTTTTCTTCTATTCATTTTATTTGTGAGGTTTAAAATCTTTTCCTAGCTGTTGGCATACCTTTTGGAAGGTATATAGTTTTTGACAACAGAGGTCTGACAAATCTTCGGTGACAATTAGATATTGGTGCCCTGTGTTTATTCACCCTCACTTTCTGCAAAAGCTACCAGCCCCTTCAGCAGAGTGTAGACGAGACTCAGCTGCTCTGGTACAAACCTCAGGCTCTTAGCTTAAAACACTGATGAATGCTGACTGCAGACCAGATGTCTGTCTATGACTTTGAGAAGTCACGGTATGACGGCTAAACCCAAGTCTAAAATGGCATGACATCCCGCTGGAAACCAAAAAGAGAGGTATGGTACAAAACACACTAGTCTGAAGACACCTTTTGTGTCTGAAGCAAGGACTGGTCTGCAAAGGCTTCCTTAGCTCAAGTGCAGTTATTACCAGCTCATTAGAAAACAACTTCATGGTTAATGGCAGTTTTAATTAAGAAAGCACAACCAGCTGATTTTGCTCAAACAGATGTAAGGGCTTTAACTGGCACTGTTTGTGACTTCTGGGTATGATAGGATGCTTAATTAGTAAACCTAAGGCCCATCCACTTCTTTTTTAAAACAACTGTCCTCCTCTAAAATAACAACATATATGTAATATTTCCTTTTCTAGCTTAAAGATTGGGTACACTGAAATTAGGAGCCTAGTAAATTTGGCCAAGGGAGAAGGGACTGCCTTAAATTGGTTGTTCTTTTATGAACAGTAACAAATGTATTAGAAATGCCAAAAGCAGATCAAAAATACAAGCAAGTTAAAATAACTCGAGTTAGAAAAGATCTTAGAAATTTCCACAAGAGGTCACTGTTATCATTAGCAATAGATAAATAGATCTCATTTTAGGACTCGAGAGCTGGGGCATCATTTCTCCCTCAGAGAAAACCTAAGGCCATTCAGAATAAATATTCCCCTCATCTGTCTTACAAAACAAATCTAGTGAGATAACACTTTTTCATTCCTAAATCATAAGGATCCTAGTTTTTAAAGATGCTGAGACTATCCTATATTTTCCTTGTCAAAGAATGACCTTCACAAATCAAGACATTTTAATTAGAAGGATTTACAAGTAAATTCTCATGGCTCTGTTCATGTTTTCTCAGGGTACTACAGCAAAAAATATAAGCATAGATATTTTCCTTTTCTTAGGTTGTCAGAGTAGGGCAACCTCACAATGTTACAGTTTCCTTGTCCTAGCTGGGGCTTTTTCTTAACTTAAAAAACACATGGACTGGAGAAAACATGTGAAATTGCTACTAGAAATAAAAGCATCCATTAGAATATAACATCCATTAATTCCCTTAGGGAAAGGTTATATGAAATACTAACCTGAAATCCTGACAGTAAAATTTGGAACTGGGACTTCAGGAATGTCAAATTTTCAATCACCCAGAAGTATAGGGGCTGCCTGTAAATTCCACCATGCCAAATGCAAGGGGAAAGTGGGATCTGTGTTATTTGAGCGTTCTCCTCCTCTTTCAACAAAATTGCTTTCAGTTACCTTGAAAGAATGGCCAAAAAAGCAGGATATTTGAATGATTACCATGCACACAGGGTGCTTTCCTTTTCTAGGCCCTCATATGAAATGGAAAAGAAAGGCAGGGAGGTCACTGTAATGTGCTGCACAGTAATCCATAGCAGCGGCACTGCCTGCTTAGTGTGATCGCTTCAAAGTATTCTGCTGTCAAATGGAGGCAGTCATTCCTCACAAAAACAGCAGTCTGCTTCCTCAGAGGGAAACGGGATGGAAAGAGCAGAGGCATATTACTTTAGGACAGATGCAGATCAAATGAAGCAGTGCTTTGACTCGGGCTTTCTGCCCAAATGACAGTGTAACTGCTGTGTTAATGGAAACCCTGGAGGTGGAATGAATATGGGCCCTTCTCTAGGCAGGCAATCACTGGACCAGAGTAATTCTATACCATGATTGAGACACAGACGACAAGAGACAAAAATAGACTTAGCTCTTTTTTTTTCAGCATCAATTGTGTGCCTACGGAAAGTGCTTAGGTAAAATCTTCTACTCCATACCGAAGAAAATTGCTCCTTAACCTCCAGGCAAGTTGTTCCAAGAGCATTTCTAGTCAACACCTTTACTGACCTTCTCTACCTGAGCAAATTGGCTATAATAACTGCTGCAGAATGCATCATCTCCCAATAGCTGCTTGGGAGTAGTTCCCACTAGGGCATGCTGTTTGAAGAAAAGCCACTGTATTTCCAGAGGGCTGTGATTATTGAGGAGAAATAATCATTTTCAGGAAAGCAAAGCTACCTGGTGAGCTATTCTAGAGCAGCTATTGCAGTGTGTTTGTTTTGGAATAGTTATTCTGGTCTAAAAAAGCCAGAGGATTACCAGTAACCTAACATTCACATTGCCCCCAGGCTGGCTGGGAGCATGCAATTGTGCACCTATTTAGGCAAATTACGTGGCACTGAGAAGTTTTAGTGGTTATGTGCGTGACTCTTCTTGCTAGCAAAAGGTGTGTTCTGTATCCAGAACATATATTTGGCCACATATTGGCCAAACTTTGTAGTGTCTCATATGTAGTTTGGAACATCTTATGGATAGAACTGGGTCCTCCCAACCTAGGACACATCCCAGTCATGGAGGAGGTGAACCAGGGAATGGGTTGTTAACAGGCAATGCATTAAATACCAAAATATCTCTCAGACGAGCCCTTTTCACATGACTGTCTCAAATAGTTCAGGCAAAATTATTTGTAGTACTGGCATGTCTCAACCCATTGTGCTTTGACCCTTGGCTATGAAATACAAGGCTGCTATTGTTATTTGAAGTGGACAACTTATATTTCTCCTTCAGTATCTCCAAATCTTTAAACCACCCTTTTGACAAATATCTTTGATATCTGTGACTTTTTCCTGTGAAAAAAAGCATTATTACAAATGGTGTCCACCACTATAATTACTTGACCGTGACATGAAGTACTGCTTGTTTGTGAGCCTGCTTATGAACAATTTTTATAGTCACTGGAAAGCACAGCAGCATCTGAGCCCAGGCATTGCAGGGGTAAATCTTGCGAGTGAGAGAGGAGCAGGGTCAGCAGCACAGCACAGAGCTGGAAACCCTTTTGTCGTGGTTTTCCTGTGGAAAGTGAAGGCGTTTTCTGTTGAAACACAATTAACTGAAAGACAAATCCTAAAACTGGTGCTTTGAAAAATGAACGTAAACCTTTCCAGGCCATCTGTTTCCTAAATCTGGGAGGCAATCCAGTCTGGAAGCATGTTCCCGAACACCTTTCATGGTCAGCAAGGGCTTTCTCCCACCTGAAGCTGAAATCTTTCCCAGGACTAGGTGCCCAGTAGTGCTCCTGAGCTAATCATATTACCTTAGATAGAGCTAAAGGACAGAAACTTGAGTGATTTTTTTTTTCTGATTCAGCTACAAGGAAGGGAAATCTGCAGGGTGCACTCAGACATACCTTGTCATTGAAATCCACATCTGTGACACAGTTTGATTCACTGTCACTGAATATTAGAAAGGCAACATTCATGATAGTGATCAATATATGTGCTACAGCTAATGATGGTGGTTCAGGTAATTAGGAAGGACGCCTAGAATGAAGCTGGCATCTGAAACCTGCAGGTTTCCCTTCAGAGAAAGGCATAAAGGAGTAAAGCAGGGGAAATCAGCAAATTTATCTTTCAAGCCCTGTGGAAAGATCCTCTTCGCCAGTGGCAGAGGCTCTATCAATTGGAGGAGGAAAAGGAAGCCGCCTTTGAACCTCTTTGCTTTCTTACCCCATAGAGCTTCAGATCATATCAAATGAGGGATGTTGGCAAGGATGTGTGCACACACACAACAACAGCAGGTAAGGGCATTGTAGCCACCAGACAGGAAGGTTTCTTCCATTCAGTCCTTGTAATCCCGGGCAGGGCTTTATTTAGATGTTTCTAATTACCACTGTATGTTTAAATAGATACCCAGAGAAATCAGCAGGGAGCAACAGCTCTCCTCACTGCCTGGCAGGGCTGATGATGACAAGGGTCATGTAATGGCTTAATATGATGCCACTTAATATCCTACTTAAGCAATGTAATTATGGGGTTTATTTGATAGAGCGAGAAGGTTTATCTCCTGCAGAAGGCATGAATGAGATTGCCAGATGCAGGTGCTGCTGGGTTACAAGATTCATTTTTTATATCATATAGTTTTTACAGCCTTGTCCACTTGGGTGATTTTCATTTTCTAAATCCAATGCAGTCTGTCTTTTCCTCTGTCTCAGTGGTGCCCCTGTATAAATAAGCCACTTTCCTCTAGTAGTTGGCAGCTCTCATTATAAATATTTTCTGCCAGCTGCTCTTGGAAGATTTCTTTATTTTAGCTCTTCACAACAAAATGGAGATCTCAGACACTCATCCCATGTTTTAACATAGTGTGCCTGAAAGGAAGTGACTCAGTCTTTGTATACAGTCTTAGTTGACAGCAAAGTTTTCATGCAGGAATATAAAAAAGAGATTTATGTAACTAATATAACACTGAAAACAAACAAGCCCTCCAACCAAGTTCAAAGCACCAGGTTAACACATACTTTCTAAATAAATATGGTGCTTTCAAATTTGTCTAGACCTCCTGGTCTAAATCTTAAGATGCTCAAATAACTGGGATAGCTGGGGGTGGGGTGGGAAGGGGGGTATTGCTGAAATGCTGTTGGGGATCTTCTGTAAGAATTTGCAAATGCTGAGCTCTTGCCCTATCTTCTGAAGGACTGGAAAAGGAGACGTAGGGTGCCTATCACTGAGGGCAGGGGACACGAGCCCCTGGGGAAGTGCACACCCACCGGTACAACACCAATTACTGCAGAAATACTGAAGCAAATAATCAGACACCTGGAAGGGAGCAGGGAAGGAGTAGCTGCCAACATGGATTTGTCAAACCAGTCTTATTTCCTTATGTGACAGGGTGACAGATCTCGCTGACAGAAGCAAATGCATGTCTGGTCACGGCATCTCCTGCAGAGCGCTCACAGGCAAGCGCAGCGAGTGTGTGGTCTAGACAGATCTACTGCATCGTGGGCACAACACGGGCTGGAAAATGTTACTCAGAGAGTACCGGTAGTAAGCTCGTTATCAAAATGGGAGTTTGTATCAAGAAGGGCTCAGCAGGAGGCTGCCGTGGCCCTGTGATTGCTCAGTGTCTTTGGCAGCAAAGCCAACGGTGCCAGTGATGGACTCAAGAATGAGCCTGTCACCTTTACAGACAGCAGCAAGAGGCAAGCACCCTCTGCAGTGCTGGGGGCAGGCTTCAAATGGCTTGATATATGTCTGAAATATGGCCCCCAAAAAAAGAAAAAGAAAATATTTGCAATTTAACACGGAAATGTCCAAAGCAAAAACAGAAAATGCCAGAGGAGGAGCAGCTCTGCAAACAGGTATATAAATAAAAAAAAAAATCTAGAAACTGTAGTGGATCAGAGGCTGAATGTGAGTCTATTATGTCCTGCTGTAACGAAAAAATGTAAATCTCATATTCCTGCATGCACATAAGAACATGTAAATTCACGTTACAGCTCTGTTCAGCACTGGTCTCAGCTGGAAGACTATGGCAGGTTTGGGGTACTGCACTTGAAGAAAAGTGGGACCCAGCTGGAGACAACTTGGAAGAGACCACTGGAAAAGACAGAGCCAAGAAAACACAACCCATTAGCCAAGTCTGAAAGAAACGGGTGTGGTTTAGCCTCAGGAGAGAGAGCTAATCTGCCCTTCATGCCTCTTGTGGAGGGGACAACTAGGTGTGGATCAGTGTTTCAGCAAAGCTGGTGCAGGTCAGATGCAACACAAGCCCTCCCTTACTGTGGCAGGGACTGTCGGGAGAGGTTGTCAGGCTTTGTTACTGGCATCTGAAGAAGGGCTGAGCCAGACGTCTCTGGGGAGCAGCCCATGCGCAGCAGAAAACAAAAGGGGTCAGGGAGGTGGTAGGTGACCCTGCAAGGAGGGTCAGGTTTAAAGACATCCAGTGTTGCTTAAACTGGTGGTCAAGGGAGGTCACCCTTCTTCCAGGCTGGGCTCTTTCACGACACTTGCCCCACCCACTGAGTGATGGGAAATAATAATGGAATCTGCTACTGAAAGACATGAAGTTGTACTTGGCACCTGGGAGGTGGCTGGGGCCAAAGGACCAGCTGCAAGGAGGGACCTTGCTGTGCTGCCTGCCTTGTGCATGTGTCTGCACAGCAGTGCTTCTGCCTCGAGGTCCGTGCGATAATAACCTGTGCTTGGGTCAGCACCTCTCTCCAAACTTCTGCAAGACTTATCTATATGTTACTCAAACAGCAAAATTACAACAAGGTGTTTTTTACAAGAAAGAGAGGGTTAAAGTACTGAGTGTTCAAAGAATTAACTCCGGGAGGGAGAATCCAATGGGTCATGGGCTGCGTGGAGTCCCGTAGTTTGAAAGCCTCAAAGATATTTAGGTATCTTGTGGTGAACTGAGGTCCAGGGCCATAACCTCTAACCTATCTTAAAATAGGTAGTCTCTTGCCTTGCTCACTGTTCCTTCATCTAATCAGAGGGCACATTCACTGAACATCTTAGACTTTGAAAGACATGAATGAAAAGAGCCTGCTACCATCCTCACTTCAGGAAGAAACAGCTTTCCGTCCCCGGAGAGAACATGGGTTTGTGACAAACTAAGGGGAAGGACATCCCACTCTGCCTGCCAGCTTTTGAAAGCTGTATCATGCCCTCCTGGCTGGCACGACCAAGGAAGTGGTCGTCTTAATGTCTGAGGGGAATTAAGTCTGGCTGAAGGAACACAGAAAATCTGAAGCGATTCAGACAAGCATGACACAGCCACCCTGTCACAGTAAGTTTATAATGCTGAGGAAGAAATTCACTCTTGAACATATTTTAATTGACACACCAGATTATAGACAATGAAAGAATATCTTTCAAAATAAAAGATGACAGACTTTCAACATCTGGTCTAATTCCCTGCAACTATACTAGCAGATGTAAACTGTTACGTATTCTATTAGCAAATATCCTGCTTTTATTTCCTTTTTCTAAGTATATGAATGTACTTGTATATATTTTTATTACACTATAATAATTTATCTTAATTTTATATAGTCAATCTTGAATTCTGGATTTAAACAAAAACTGCTCATGGTGCGCAAAATTGTGCTCATAGAAACGTGTAGGAGTTTTGCTAATTACTTATGTGGGGCTAGGATTTTGCTAGATAAGATTATGCATGTCTCGGGAGTTTCCAGAAGCAATATAAACTGTGAGACTGAAGCTGAAGTTATGTTTATATGGCACCATAATTGCACCAGAAAATTTCTCGTTTTTTTTTTTCTTGTTGTTGTTGTTGAGCTTATTTGCATTTTTTTCAGGAGGACTGCTTGTGAGCCCTTATTTTGGCTGTCTCATGGTGATCAGAGGATGACAGAGTGGAAGAGCCGTGCCAGCCTCACTCACTGCACCCTGTCCTACGAGCCCTGAGGCAGGGCTTAGACAGATCCAAGGGGAGCTCCCAGGGCCGGGGAGTAAAACCTGACAAGCTGCTGGTTCAGCTGATTTTTCAATTATTTTTATTTTCTTTTCCTGCCTGCTGCAGTTCTGCCTGAAGAAGATGCCCAGCTTCTGCTACCCTTGGACCTGCCAACAATCTGCTCTTGTGTGTGCTCCCTAACTCTATCAGGCTTCAAAAACCAAGTTAGCAGAGACCTACCATTTCTGTCTCATTTTCACATGGGTAGCTCAGCTGGTAAATTCAAGGGGCCAGTAACTTCCTGCAAAGCAGCAATGATAGTTGGGGCTGGTGACTTTAGCCACTGGAGTGGAAACAGCAGGTGTGTTGCATCCTTTGCCCCATCACCCACTACAGCCAGTGGCAAATTCCCTGCTTTTATTGACCATGCAGAATTGGTTTGATAGGGCATCGCTCAAAACATCTAGAACACTTCTCAGACAAAGTGAGTCAATGGAGTGGGAGGGGGAAGCCAGCCTCCGAAACAGCAGTAGGCTGTCAACAGATGAATCTTAGCGCTCATTCATTCAGCATCAGTCTCTCCAAATACCTAAGTTAAAGAGTAAGCTTTGAAGCCAGCCTGGGAGGTAAAAATTGAAGGAAATAATAAATTTGCATCTTTTTGTGCATTCAGTCAAAACTTCTCTTGCAAAAACACATAAGAGGCCCTAACCATTATGGATTTGTATGTGCAGATTTAGTTCTTCAGCTGCTTCATGGTAAGACAGAGAAACCTGTTAACAGAAGCACTGTTGTTACATTTCATTACCGTGTATTTATTTACACGCCTATCAGAAACCAACCACTTAAACAAATCGTTGTTAGGGAAGTGGGCTACTTAAAGAATGTGTCCCCCCATTCATCCAAAAAAACAGTAATTATCACAGCAGCACCTCTCCAGTGAATCACCAGTAATGAGATACTATTATGGAAAGTATCAATTTTCAGTGCAACACAGCCACACTGTAGATGGTCAAGTAATTGTACTGAAGTGCCTAACAAATAAAACTTTTCTGTGAAAATAGATTGTTCTCTGAATAAAATAATTTTCCATGAGGGCTTAGCAATTTTTTTTTGCAATTTATATTATGGGGAAATAACACCTTGATCTGTGTGTTGCTTATTGCTGTTTGTAAACA
This sequence comes from Pterocles gutturalis, assembly GCF_000699245.1. Lineage (NCBI taxonomy): Eukaryota > Metazoa > Chordata > Aves > Pterocliformes > Pteroclidae > Pterocles > Pterocles gutturalis. The sequence goes on from NW_010122867.1 coordinate 20,401, forward strand.
TGGGTAGCTCTTTACTTACAAGAGGAGTTCTGTCAAAACATGTCATCCTCAGGTATGAGGTCACTTTTGTACATCTGTGCTTCTTACCAGGAGGAAGGAAGAGTCACAAGACCTTTAAAAGCAAAAGTAATGTGATTTCATGATGTGGATATGCAAGTGAAACTATTCTCTGTCCAATACTTCTAGCCACTCTTTGGTATCATCTGGAGGCAGTGTATCTTTGTCATGAGGCAGACAAAACATTTTTTTCAGATTTCCTGAAAGTCTTCCTAGGATTCCCATGGGGACCGTATTTCCATACTCCGAGGAGGAGAATAGGCAATTTAATACTGGTGCAGGACGGGGCAGGACTTAATGGAAAAAAATCTGCCTTCACTGAAAAGCAGATATCTGTCTTGGATCTTCCACATGAGCCAAGAGTCCCTCCTCTGAAGCAGCTGCTGTTTACATCTCTGCCCTGACAGTCCGTGACATTACAGAGAAGCAGGTCATTGCCACAGCTCATTGCAACATTCAGCTTCATTTTAATGGTAAGAAAGGGTGCCTCTCACTGTGCAACGTCTAGAATGTCTAGAAGGAAATCTGTGCAGCAATGTGCTTCTCCATCCTCCTTTGGGAGAAAAGTAAGCAGGCGAGGGGGAAATCCATGGCTGCTGCATGGTCCAGCAGGGTCCAGAGGAGGGCCACAAAGATGATCAGAGGGCTGGAGCACCTCCCATATGAGGAGAGGCTGAGAGAGTTGGGGTTGTTCAGCCTGGAGAAGAGAAGGCTTCAGGCAGACCTTATAGCAGCCTTCCAGTAACTGAAGGGGGCCTGCAGGAGAGATGGGGAGGGACTCTTCATCAGGGAGTGTAGTGAGAGGATGAGGGGAAATGGATTTAAACTGGAAGAGGGCAGATCTAGATTAGACAGTAGGAAGAAATTCTTTACTGTGGGGGTGGTGAGGCACTGGCACAGGTTGCCCAGGGAAGTTGTGGATGCCCCATCCCTGGAGGTGTTTGAGGCCAGGCTGGATGAGGCTTTGAGCAACCTGGTCTAGTGGGACCATAGCAGGGGCTTGGAACTAGGTGATCTCTAAGGTCCTTTCCAACCCAAACCATTTTATTATTCTATGATTTCTATGATTCTCAGAGTCCATGGGCAGGAGGTGGTAGCCCCAGGCAGTGACAAGTTCATCAAGCAGGTGCCTTGACAGCATATCAGGTAACCTCCACCATCACTGCAGCTGGCAGTGCTTTCCGGGCTGTGGAAGCAGGCAACAAGGGGAAAGGCAGTGCTTGTGTTAAGCTAGGGAGCTTTTTACACTATGCAAAGCCTTGGTGTCAGGATGTACAAAGCTGGACAAAGATACTATTATGCCAACCAATCCCAGAGATTGGCTTCCTCCTACATGCATTAATGAAACAAAGCAGGCCCAGGCTGAGATTCATGGTTAGTACTTATCATGGGGGCTCTAGAAAAGAGAAGAAATTACATTTTTTCTTGTTCCTGATCTATGTACAGACTGAGGGCCTGTTAAAAGAAATACTCAACTATTAATGCATGTCATCAGTCAATAGAGAGGATGGAATATTTCCTCTTATCTGCTCCAGTTTCAGTGCCTGGTTTAATTTTCAAATGCATTCTTGCAGAGGTACGCATATGGGCTTCTCCCGCATTCTATGAGGACCACATTTGCACATTCACATGCACCACAGTTCTCTGTGTCTCATGTATATAGACAGATTTCTCTGAGAAACCAGTTTTCTGTGTTGCTCCTTGTGGGCTCTGTCACTAGCTGACAATATTGCTCACCTTCCGTGTTTCCAAGAGCACCTCCTGAGTTCCCATGAGTTGCATGTACATATGGGTTGCACATGCTTAGCCATGCACTGCTTTTGTCTTGCGACATGAAGTGACTCATTCTGGAGGTTTGCTCTTGTGGGGGATGCATGGCTACCTGTGATGTGGTTGGGAACAGGACAGCAGGGCATTTACATTCTTTTTGTGTTTCCTCAGGCAGCTGTCTTTTCCCAATCCTCTTGTGTGAACATAAGTTCTCCTGCCTTAATCAAATCTCTTTGCTCAGGTCTTCAACGCCAAATATCATATTTGCTTTCTTTTCCCATAAATATATCTGTGCCAAGGATATAGCTCTATGATAAAAGGATGTGTTTACTAGTTTTCCAGGATGAATGGACACTTATTAAGAATGCTGCTTTCTTCACACCAAACAAGTATAAGCTTGGGAGTACGATATTATGGGAACTGATTTATCATAGATTCATTTGTCATGGACTCAAGCAGACGGCATGACATGGGGGTTGCAGGTGCTTGCCCACCAGCGTGTGGGGCTCTTGGCCGCCAGCACAGCAGCCCCACAGTTCTCACCCAGGTCCTGTTCACAGGATGCTGCCTTTTGTGGCTGCTTAATTTCTCCGGCCACAATCCAGTGTGTAATTCAAAACCGCTGGTGGGCAGCTCCGCTTATGGCAAGAAAAGAGCCTTCCCTGATTCATGAAATACTTCTGGCTGTTGACTCCACGCATCAGGTTTCTCCCTGCAGAAACCCCAAGGCAGCAGTGGCTATCAACTTTGTGGGTTTGTTTGTTGTTTTTTTTTTAAACCTTCATTTCTCATGTAAGTACCCCTTGTCAAATCTGGGCCTGGTCCAGGGAATGAATTTTACCCCTACATTCTTAAAAACCGTCATATATCTTATTTTTGAATTATACACCCAAGTGAGCTATAAATGGAGAGTAACTGCCACACACAAGAACAAAGGGGGTTGTTGAGCAGTGATAAATAATAAATTGCCCAGAAAAATGCATCCCCTACCATGGGTTTTGTTTTGCTTTGGCTTAGCACAATTTCCACAAAATTTTGGCAATCACACTGCCATCATGTTTTCATGACAGAGGCCCTAGGAACTTGTTCAGCCCACAGCGAGAGCCCTTTATGTACCTACTAATGTGTTGGTTCACAGACAGACGGAGGGAGGCTGCTGATCTGAATAGCAATCAGATGCCAGTGTACGCTGCCTCTCTACGAGAGCCGTGGACATTAATAATGTCTCTGGGGAGTGGCTGCAGCTGTAATAAGGAAAAGATATCTGCAGTGTTTGCACAGCTCTCTTCATTCATCCTGATATGTAGTGAAGTGCGATAATAAGGACTTCACAAAATCTAACTGATATCTTGGGGGTGGGGGGGGTGCATTCGTCATGGGGGGAAAAAGAGGGAAGAAACACTTGTTTCTGCTAGGCATAGTTGGAACACAGAGGTATTTTTAAAAGTGACCCTCTGGTTTTTGGTGTGGTTTGGTTTGGGGTTTTTTTGGTACACGAAACGACAGTCACAACATGGTCCTTTCTGAATATAAACTAAGGGGTTTTGATTTGGAGCTCTAACTCTGGAAAAAATGTCACATCACAGGCCTGGTTGCTTGCTTTAATCCTCCATCCACAACAACACCTGTGATTAAAGCAAGCTCGGAAAAAATGATTGCTTTTCCTCTGAACGCCCCACTATAACAAGGAATCAGTTACATGGTGAAAAACTAAAATGGGCTATTTGCCAGTTTTGACAATATTATAGACCAGCTCCAGTGAATGCAGCATGTCCCAGATCAGGCCCTTTGTGCCTCCTCCAAGACACCAGGAGCTCAGCATCAGCCAGCATATGCAGGTAAAGCACGGGGCACTTGAACTGGTGCACGACCTTCTGGGCCTTCAGGAGCTCCTCACCTTCACAGAGCAAAGCAACACCCCACCTGCCCCGCAAGAGCCGCAGGGGCTGAGCTGGGAGACAGTCCACAGCGTTTCCCTCCCCACTGAGTGCAGGCAGTTGCCCATGGGTCAGGTCCAAGACAGGCTCTGGGTCTCAGTGTTAAATCACCCCTCGCAAGGGTTAAGCAAACACAAGAAGAGACTTGAGGCACTGGACAGGTGACTGCATTATATTTACAATCCAGTGTTCTTCTTCTGGTGGCTTTTGGGCACTTAACTTTTCATTTTTAATGTTGCAACAGCATACACTGATCTCCTTGCTCCAAAGACAAGGGGAGAATTCAGAAACACCAAGACAAAAGTCAGCTCAGTGCCTCACATCTCCGACTTGCACAGCAGTCCTGCCTGAGCCCCAGCAGAGAGGAGGAGACACATCTCTGCAGTGGCAGCCCAAGGAGATGGAGATGACAAGGCACCTCGGTGCTTGGAGCACTGGAGAGTCTCCTTACAGTGTGGTTTAAAGTGCCTAAATGTTGGTTTCAGTGTAAAATCACCAGTTTCCATCAGCAGTATCGCTGGGCACTGCTAAGAACCTGGTGCAGCTCCGTGGCCTCTGTCACAGGAGAGTTTATGGTGACAGTAAGTGCAAGATGGGAAAGCACCTGGGGATGACACCACTGTAATTACATGCAAGAAAACTTATGTGAATACAAACATAAACATGCACGGTGTCAAAAAATGGAAAACAATGTCTTATAGCAGTATTGCCATCTCTTTTTACAATTTTCTGGCTAATTGAGACTTTAAAAAAGTAATCTCAGTTACTGGAGACTTTTGATTATGGGGAATCTCATCTTTCACTTCAAATAACAGTTGGACTGCTAGTCCTTTTGGCTGAGTACAAATATCCTGAAATTATGACTTATGGACTCAGAAACCAAAAGACAAATAAAAAGGAGACCTGCATTTATTAACGTTAAAACTCTTTTGACTCTCAATCCAACTGATGCTTTCAAGGCCTGCGTTGCAGCTTCATGAACGCTTCAGTTCCATCACATCCGAGCGTCTTACACATGCTCAGTGTGAGAGTTTTCTTCACGTAGCAAGTATATGACAGGCGTAAGGGTAGCAGTAATCCTGCATGCGCATGTTAATGCCTTTCTACGTTTTATGAAGATATCAGGAAGGTGGATGTCAAAAGAAAAAAAATCTCTAAGTACAAAAATGTCAGTGGCTTCTTGTATGTGTTGGTTGTTTTGGTTTTCTTTGTAGTTTAAGACAAGCTAAGGAGTAGTGCCAGGCACGTTCTCAGCGCAAGTCAGCAGGCTGCCTTTGGACCACCTCGAGCATAGTCTGGGGCAAGAAGAGCTGCAGAAAACCAGTTTGAGATGAAAACTGATGCTCTTACGAAACTGTGAGCTGCTCCGCTGGCCAACGCTCCCATCTGGAGGGCAGCAGCACTCCACCACAAACGCTTTTCTTCACTGTCAATGAGCAATTCAGTGAACAACACAATCCCTCGTCTGCTGGCTCATGTTTGAGTTGGTTCCAACTCCCAATTATCCAGACTTGGCTTAATTCAGAAAGTATGTCTGAAGCACTCCAGCAACAGCAGTAACAGCAGCCGGGCAGCCACGATGGATGAGTGCTGTCAGTCGACAGCCTGGCTCTGTGGTGGGGGCCTTCTCCCACACTGCCATCAGAAACATCACCTTCCTCTCAATCACATGGAGAGATTTTGGAACAAGCCCAGCAAGGGTTGGGAGGACACGAGTGGGAAGACCTGTAAGCCATGGCAAAGGGAACTCTCAATGGGGTGCCATAGGCAGCAAGCATTAATGAAAAGTGGGATGCAAACCCATCCGTCTTTGTTTCACATTTCCCAGCCTCAGAGGCAGTAACTGCTCTAATCACAAGAGAGGGTTTGCAGGATGCATGGCAGAATGGTTGGTATTTGGTTACATTTATCTTTTTTGGTGAGTGGAGGGGAGAGGAGCAAAGCCTCCAAGGATCCCAAGGTCCCCCTTAAATCCAAGAAGATCGCAGGGCTTGTGCTAGCATCTCACTTCAACCAAACACACCTGTGTGTTTGCAGGTCAGGCGGTCACCCTTGTGTTTTCACAGCAGCGCAGGCATCTGTCAGTCCCCCAGTACATGCTCCAGGCCTGGCTTATGTACATCTAACTGACTAATTAATCTCAGTGCAGCAACTGGAAAATGTAAAGTGCTACATAAAAGATAAGTATTACTATTACTAAATCTGTACTTGACGAGTGTGACTTGACATAAAGTGGCAGGTTTTATCTTACTCATTGCTACTATCTGAAAGAGGCCACTGAGAGCAAATTTCTGGAGCATAATTTATTCTATAGACATAGTGGGATAAGTGGTGCACGCGAGCAACTTGCGCGGCGTGCTCCACAGGAAGCGCTTTGCCAACAGAATACATGATGATTTCTTTTTCACACGTTGTTCTGCTGCCTGTGACTCAGAGGCTCAAATGCAGGGGTATCAGATGGGTATGCTGTGCTCCCCCAGGATATTTGAACTAGTAAATCAGTGGTGGCATATGGTTGCAGAGCCCCCAGCAAGATGCAGAGGGTGGGGTGTTGCAGGAGCGTGGCAGACTGTAATGGCAGAGGTGTGACTGGAAAGCAGTGACATTCAGGGTGCCACCAAGGGGGTGCTGGAGACAATGAGAGGAGATGGGCAGTGTGACAGTGGCCAACGGTGCGGTTGGAGGGCTGCAGTGCTTAACCTCTCTGGTTAGACGTTTCTCACAGTGTTCATCAGCTGGGCAGAATCACAGAATCACAGAATGTT
>NW_010122868.1:0-1728 GCF_000699245.1 Pterocles gutturalis
CCCCCCGCCCCAGCCTTAGCCCCCTGCCCCATTGCAGCCCTTTGCTGCGAAGGGTGACGCATCTCCTGGACCAGCCTCTCTCCTCCATCGCGGGGCAGGGAGTGCAGGATGCAGAAAATTCGGCATTACGCTTGGGTCTCGGTGCACTTTTCCCCAAAACATTTCTCCAGGAGCAACTGGCGCTGCCAGCACCCAGCTCCAGCCCCCCTTTTCCCCTGGCAAAGCTCTCCGAGGGCTGCCGGCTCCTTGCGGGGATCCTCCTGACTGATTGTGGAAAGAAAGCCTCCTGCAGGTGAGTGTACTCTGGCTGGTGCGTTTCCAACCATCTCCCACCCTGCTTTTGGGGCACATCTACCTGGGCAGCGTGCTTCCCCATCCTCCAGCCCCTGCCATGGGATCAGTCCCACCCTGGTTTTGGGGCACATCTACCCGGGCACCGTGCTTCCCCCTTCTCCAGCCCCTGCCCTGGGATCAGTCCCACCCTGCTGCGGGCAGATTTGGGGTGCTACAGCGCCGTGGCCGCTGGCGTACATCCATCCCGGAGCATTGGAGGAACCAGAGCTTGTTCTGGTTTGCCCTTACGGTGACATCTCCTCCCCATATCCTTCTCTTGATTGCTTGATCTGCCCACCACGAAAACACAATTATCCCAACTCCTGTCCCCTCCTCCTCCTCCGGCTGGTTCTTGCCTCTGGTGAATTTTGCATTATGCCCCTTACGTTGGCAACCGCCATGAATATCAATAAAATATGCTAGTTGGGTGGGGGTCTGATGATTATTTTTTATTTTATTATTGTTCTCTATTACTTTTTCCATTGGGGGGTCCCTGGCCATGGCTGCCCGCTGCGCAGAGCGCTCACGGATGCGAGTGGGGAGCGCAGGCGATCCCGGCTCAGCCTGCTGATGCCGTTTTTTGCTTGACAGCTAATTTCCTTTTTTTTTTTTTTTTTTTTTTTTCAGTATCAGGAGGTCTGCTCTGGTAATTGGCATGCAGATTGTGTCTGATGGGCCTGTTAGACATGAGGAAAGGCTCCACTAGTTAGAGTAAGCCAACCCCAGGCTGATGGATGGGGCGTAAGGAGGTCATTGCAAGACGCCCGTGCGCACCCACCCACCTACGAAATTTCCCATTTTGTGCCCTCCCCCTACTCCTACTTTCTTTATCCACTAAACTCTAATCTATCCTATTGCATTGAGACAAATCCTCCTCCATTTCTCTCTCTTTCCTTTTTTTCCCCTTTAAGGGAAATGTGATGGAACCTACTCCTGGATTTAATGAGAAGATGGTGTGGCGTAGCAGGAATTAAAGCGGTGCCATGCTTCATTAGCAGCTGGGTATCACACGGAGCTGGCCCAGATGTTAATTACACTTTGGGAATTAATTGGTATGAGTATTCATCTCCTCCATCATCTTTAATCCTGCCGCTGTGCCAGGACTTCGGGAAGCGGAGACCACCGGGCGGGCACCCGTCTCTGCTCTTCGGCCCATCCCATGCTGGCCGTGACCGAGGGGCACAAGCTGGGTTTGAAGTCTTGAAGCCACCATCATGGCTGTCACCTTGGTGCCCAAAGCCCTGCCACTATTTTTCCTTTTCCTCCCCGTGCTGCTCTTCTCCAAACTTTTTCTCCAGCTGCTGGGGAGCAGCAGGGCTGGGATGGAGGCAGGGTGGGAGGTGGGAAAGGGCATCCCCCCAAGGCTGGCTGTCCCCAGGGGACCCCAGGACACCC
>NW_010122868.1:1742-5175 GCF_000699245.1 Pterocles gutturalis
GGGGGGGATGTGGGCTCCTTTTCTCCTGCTCCCTGCCCCATCTCTGCTGGCCCATCCCTTCCCTCTGTCTCCAGATGCAGACCCACGCCGCAGGGAGACCCTCAGCCTGCCCCCGCAGCCCCTCTCTGCTGCTGGAATCCCCCCAATTCTCAAAGAAAACTGGTCTCCAGTTTCTTCCCTCCCCTTTCCCGCCTTGGATTCAACCCCATGAAATGCAAAAGCTGCTAAAAAGCTGGGCAAGGCAGGCGGTGGGGGGGGTGCTTTTTGCCAGAGGACAGAAATGATATGCTCGGAAATGAAGAATATTCCTCTGAATGCTGCCAATTTGTTCCTTTTCTGAGCCGGCTGCTGGCAGCCCAGCGTGGGGCATGGTTATCTCTGCGACTGAGCATCACATCGCCGGGATGCTGCCTGGGCTGCGAGAGATTGCTGCACGGTGGGACACTCACCCACAGCTTTGTGCCTCCCCCCCCTCCAAAAAAAGAAGAAATTCCTCCCAGGCCCTGACGGTGCAAGCTTGCAGCCAGGGCTGTGCTGGAGCTATCACCATGGCGGGGGTGACAAGAAGAGCCCGTGTGCCCTTGTTTGCCCTCCTCTTCCCAGCTTTTCAGCAGCGATGCTCCTGGCTTGCAGCAGAAATCCCGCTTGCCGCTCGCTGCTGGGCTTCGGTGCTGCCCACGGTGGCCCTCGGGGGCTGGGGGAGCTTCTCTTGGCCTTGCTGATGCTCTTTGGTCCTGAGGCATCAGTCAAGGGTCATTAACGTCACCTGAGCGCAACACTTCATTGCCACTTGGTTCCCTCCGAGCCCTTTGCACTGTATCCGAAGGCTCTGTAGGCTCAGCCCCTGCCTTAGCCCCCACCTGGGCAGCCTCTACAGATCCTGGCTGGTGACGGTGGCACACGCTTTGGTTTCACCAGTGTGGCCCTTCCAAATGTCCTCCTGTCCTCTCCTTTCTGTGCAAACTACCCTACGCATCCCGTGTTGACACCGGCTGCAATGTGAAGATTGCACGCAGTGAAGCGTTTCAGGAGGGGATGGTCAAGCCTGGCCTGCCCATCCTGCTGGGTGCTGGTGGGTACAGCCCAGCTCAGGGGTGCAGAGATACAAACAGCCACGGGAGCAGAGCCCAACTGCTTTGTATCTCACACGTGTCTGTACCCGCACGTGTGGCCTGGAGACCCCCCGGTATCTCCTTACCATCACGCATGGCTTCGTGGCCAGATGTGTGTCCTGGTTTGGGCTGGGACAGAGTTCACTCTCTTCCCAGCAGCTGGTGTGAGGCTGGTTTGGGTTTGTGCTGAGCAGAAGCTGATCACACACTGATGGGCAGAGCTGCTGCCAGGACAGTCAAGGACTTTCCAGCTTCTCTGCTGTGCCCGTGTCTGCAGGGGCAGGAGGAGCTGGGAGGGAGCACAGCCCCAGTGACCAGCCCAGGATTCAACCTCAGGTTTAGGACTGAGACCTCCTGGTATGGCCAGGATAGAGGTGAGGCTCTGGAAGTTCTCTCTCTGGCTCCGGGTTGTCTCCCTCCAGGGCACCCCTCTCTCAGGGTCATCTGGGTCTCTTGGACACTCAGCCTCTTATCTCTGTTCTGGGATTGCAGTTTCAGGACTCTCCCTGCTCCGGGATCATTAGCTGGGAACAGGCTGAGCCTTGGTCATGGGGTGGTGAGCAGTGTCACTGTGTGTCACTCACTGGTATATTTGTACATATTATTATCATCATCATTATTATTTCCAATATTATTGTAGTTTAGTTACTGAACTGTTCTTATCTCAGCCCACGTGTCCCTTTTTCCTTCACCCCTTCAATTCTCTCCCCCATCCCCAGGAGGGGGGAGGGTGAGTGAGCGGCTGTGTGGTGTAAAATGCACCGGGCTGGCTGTGTCCAGTGCTGTGGGCCAGAGCTGCCTCTCTGGGACCTGGATGTGGCACTGGGGGATCGCTGCTGCAGGGAGGCCCCTGCACCCCAACCTGGGGCTCTGCGGCTCCCCTCAAATTGCCGTGGGAGACCAAGAGGAGGAGGCACTGCCCGGGGCTCAGCCTTGCCTTTGCCGGTCCCCAGCAGAGGGCAACAGAAGCAAATAGAAGAGACAAGACCTCGCAAGGGATGTGCCAGAGCAGCGGTTTCCAAGGCAGACCATCCTGCAAGCCCAGCAATGGGCAAACGGAGCAAGGGACAAGAGGAGACAATGTGTGGGCAGAGCAATGGGCAGTGGGAGCCTTGTTGGGGGGGCTGGAGGAGGAGGTCGAAGCAAAACAGAGCAATTCAAGGATGTTTTAGTAGGAGTTAAAGCAAAACAAAGCTTTCAAAAATCCAAACCTAACAGCTTTGGGTTTGGATGGGGAACCTAGGGGGGATATTTAACCCTTTTGTTTACACTTGCTTGATTTTAGGTCAGTTTTTATGTGAAAAGTGCTGTTGCGATGGGCACGGCTGAGCACCTCCAGTGATGGGTGCTGGAAGGAAAGGCTCCGAGAGCTCCAGTACCCATTATACTCCACCCAGGCAATTCATGTGGCCAAGCCAAGCTCAGTCTCTGGGTCTCTTTCTGGATGCTTTGCTCTCTCAGAGATCAAATTCTGCCGTAGCCACACATGCCTGGAGAATTTGGTTGCTGCCCTCCACCCTGGCCAGAGCCCACAGGCTGCTTGCTGGCCGGCAAAGGGGGAACCGCAGCGGGCTGTGGGGGGAAGCAGCAGGGAAGGGGGGGCAGAGCATCCCTTCCACCTCCCCGCTGCTGGACCAGCTCTGCCCTGCTGCTCCCCGCACGCTCCTGCCTGGCTTGGCCACTAGTCACATCCCACTTGCAGGTTTCCTATATATGATTTTTTTTTTTTTCGGTCCCAAACTGCTTGTAATTATCGAGGGATGTTTTAGCAAGGAAATATTTCCGTGGCAGGAGTATGATCCTACACATGCCCTATAGGATGAGCTATCTGCCCAGACACCGCAGGGAATTTCCTGGCAGTATTCCTGCATGGGTGCAGGGACCTGCTCTTTGATTTTTTTGGGGAAAAAAAAAAAAAGCAAATATTTCAAAAGGCAGGGAGCTGGGAGTGCTGGGGAGGGCCGCTCAGGAGGGCCAGACCCCCCAGCAAGCATCTGGGGAGGTTCTTTGGGCAGACACCCACCCTGTGGTGAGGCATGGGGGCAAAACCTTGGGGAAAATGGTGTTTTTGAGATGCTGCTGCTGGGAGAGGGCACAAGCAGACTCTGTCCCTAAAGGCGAGGGACGAAGGGGCTCCATCACCTTGGCTGCGCAGAGTCGCAGACCCCCCCTCACCCAACCCCTCCTTGCTGAGCTGAGCAAGGCGCAATCTCCCCATCTCACCGTTATCTCCCCATCTGACTCCTCTCCTCCAGATGCTTCTTATCTCCTCTCACCTTCCCCAGTGACCCGGCGTGCGGCTCCCGCTCCCTCCCGGCTGG
>NW_010122868.1:5278-6975 GCF_000699245.1 Pterocles gutturalis
ACGGATTTCTGGCAGGGTGAGCCTGGTGAAGGTCGGTGATGGGGATGCAGGCAGGGACAGCAGTCCCCCCCCAACTCCGCCCGGCTCCTTCGATTCTCCAGGTAGCGCCTATTCCCATTTATTCCCCACCATTATCAATTACATTTGGATTATTATTGCTCATTCAAGCCAAGGCGAGCCGCAGACGGCTATTTCCTAATGGGGAAATGTTACAGGCAACTTATTAACGAACAATGTGTCATTAAGGGTGGGGGGGGGGGGGGGCTTCAAAGCCTGGTAAATGCGTTTCAAAGGACACACTGCGAGCCAGAGCCTGCCGTCGCATATCTGGGGGACACGGGCAAAATTTGTAACAAGGAATATACTGGGCCCAATGTAATTAACTAATTCTCGATCAAAGGGGTTTTAGAACTGAATGGTCAGGGAATTCAATTACGGGTTTCCTAATGAACCACTGTGTGCCAAGGCAGGGGGATGTTTTCTCCTGGAAAAGCAGGGCTGAGGATCAGGACTGGGATTTCCAGGGAGATTTGGGGAGAGAAGCACCAGAAAAGCTCATCCCAGGGTGGAGTTTGTGCAGCGGGGGAACAGAGCGATGCATTGCAGAGGGAGGCACCGTCCAGCTCCCCTGTGTCTGTCCTGGAGCTGGCGGGGACGTGTTCACCCTGCCTCTGGATCCTTGTCAGGCTGACACGTCTTTTGAAGCCACGGCTGGTGGAAGGGGCTGGGGGACAGGGCACGAGGGCTGCCCTAGGGGTGGCATTGCCCCATCCCCTCCCTGGAAAACCTGGGCAAGGAAGATTTCATCCTCTGCTGTCTGAATCCAGCCTCCGGTAAAAAAAATGTCATTCTCCGTTTATGAAAGGAGCATCTTCTAGTCCTCCACTGGTTTCTCTTATTATAGAAAGTTGGTTTGCTCACTTTACAAAGGAAAATGTATTATGAATTTTCCCTTCATTCCCCTCCTTTTTTTTTCACGTTTAACAACCGATTTGTGTGTTGCATGAAAGTTACACAGTTCTTTAGATGCATTTGCTATTTTATTTTCTTTCATTCAAAAATATGTCAGTAATCTTTTTGTTAACATGAAAGATAAAGGATTAGTAATGCAAGATGCAGTTTTCTTGTAACCTTCTCGAAAGCAGACTATAGTTTCTTATCTGGCTCTAACATTCATTTTCCTCGGAAGAAGAAAAAAAAAAGGCTTCTTAAAATGAAATAAACTATATTTGATTCAGCTGAGCAGCTCTAGCAAAGAAATTTATTGCAGCTGGCAGAAGGGAGCAGCTGCACGGCCGTTGCTCTGTTGCAGCAGCGAGCACCTTCCCACCAAACCAGCACACACACGCGTGCACACGTGCAGAGTCTGCGTGGAAAATGCTGCTGCAAAGAGAGAGCGCCCAAGCCTTGCGTTGGCAGCACAAAACACCCCAAGATGTGCCCATCTGCTCGACCCCGGCAGCCGCAATGCTTGCCTGGGGACATCCAGGAGCGGGACCCCGCTGGTGTCCCAGGAGATGGGTCACCTGCTTCCTGGGCTCAGCGCTCGTTGCACCACTGCGTCCCCTCTGGGTTTGGCCCGGAGGTGCTCATGGGCTGGGATGTCTTTTGGGGCTGGGTGTCCTGTGAGCCCTGGAGACTACAGAGGCCAAGGAGGAGGAATTTGGAGCGGGGCCAGAGGAGCCACGAAGCTGGTC
>NW_010122869.1:0-32125 GCF_000699245.1 Pterocles gutturalis
AGTTTTAAAATTGAATCGCAAAAGATCTTGTTTATTAGGCTGTTCATTTTTACAGGCTAAGTCATCGAGTACTAGAGAGCATGCACTTAAATTTTAGATATTTAGATTTTTGACATCTCATTTAGTTGCTTCTTAAAGTTTGCTCTATTTCCTGAAGATCCCTGGGCTAAAATATTCCAAGAAATGCTCGAGGCCTTCAGAAGAAGGGGAGGAGTGCTGGGTTAGTTTATTAATAGAGCTGGACAAAATTGGCCATAGCAGGTAAGACAAGATATTAGGCTAGATTCTTGGATTCTTGCTGACTGTGATCAACAGTAGATGCTTAGGAAGTAAATTTAACACAATACAAGAATATGTGAAGTCAATATGATCATATATGCTTTTATTTCCAGCGTATGCTTTCCCAGTCTCCAGTGATCTTAAACCGCATGTTAATGCTTTTGCATTTATGTTGAACTATGAAGAACTTGAAACATTCAGTGTTACTTAGTTTAAGCAAGTTTCATTTCTTTCTAAAGAAAAAATAAATTATAGCTGTTACGGAGGCTTAGGTTACTTTGATTGTGGTCTCTATCTGTACCTATAGGATGAGCCAAGCTTGTAGAGAACAATCATTAATATCAGTATTCCTTTTTGTCTATTGATTACTTTATCTGGCTGCCTTACGGCTTTTTCCATTAGTATCTTAGTCTTTGATTCACTTATCTTGGAGTATTTCCTTTTTTTTTTTTTTTTAATTAGTCTTTTTGGTCAGCATGTTGCACGTGTCTTTTTGTTCTTGGGATCTCAACTGCTGGTGTACAAGTGGGCTTTAATTATGTAATTTCAGTGCTTTCAAGTATTTAATTTTAGGTTTTTTTTTTTCTTGTTCCTGTCCAAAAGATGACTTAGCAGAAGTCTTCTGGAATGATTCTTGGTACACGTTAGATTTTGGTGAAGCCTTCTTGTTTTCAAGGATAGCTGCTAAGAAACTTTTTCTAGCAAAGCTGTGGAAGTAATAACTGTATTCACTCAGATTGTCATAGTCCTTCCAGTGTTACACAATCATGGTAATAAATATCCAAGAACAATATAAAAATAACATGATGAAATACTTTTTGCACATTGGTAAAAGAAATTATGACAGTGATGGTGTCAACTGTATAATTGTTAATTGAACCCTCCTGGAAGCAGTGATTCATCTTTAAAGAGGAGATTCTGCACCTTGTACGTGGAAAGGATATTTTCTCAGAACTTATATACTGACAGGCACAAGTACTTGATGTTTTAGCTGCTGTTTGCCCAGAACAGAACTTTATTTAACTTTAACCTTTTATTTATTTCTTGAAAACCTAAGTACAGGCAACAAATAACATTTTCCAAGGCAAATGGTGCTGGTATGGCATCTGGGTCTCCAGATTTCTGTTTAGAGGAAGTGGTTTTTGTAGCTGAAATTTTGTGGCCTAGTTTCCTATATAAATGAAAACTTGGTATTCATAAAACTGTATATTTTTGCAGAGAAGTCTGAGAAAGTGAGGGATGCACTGAGTCTTCTGCTGGGAGCAGCCAACCTTTTTAAAGTGGTTCTGTATTTGACTGTAGATTGAAGAACAGGTTTGTACTGTTAATCCTGTGAATAACTTATATTTCATGGAGGAAAAGAGAAATGCAGTTATGCAGGGAGAAAGGAATGACTGGGGGGGGGGCATGCAGAATCCTAAGTACAGAGGAAAACAGAATGATATATTAGAGTGAGAGGGTGGAATAGGCAAAACTTGTGTATTGGGGTTGCTGGGACTATGGCATAGACGAGAAGAAGACACTGTAGGGATGCTGGTTGTGGCAGTGAGTGTGGAATAAGTGAATTTCAGATATTAATGTGAAAGTGGGAGGAATTAGTATGCAGAAGCTATGTAAGAGGGAGGTGATTCTGATATTGTTTTGGGGCAAAAGGCATACGTAGGTACTGTAGAAAAGGCGAAGAAGGGTAGGATAGAAAGAGAGTGAAAAATTCAGGTAGCCTACAGGTATGACACCAAGGTGAATTTGCAGGATTTTGTATAATAAAAAACCCTTCGAGGCTTGTATACACAGAATGTATGGGGGAAGGTAGGAATAAAATATGTTGTTTTAGGCATATGAGATGAGTTCATAGAAGGTGTTGTGCAGCTGGTAATACCTCCTAAAAATCAACCTAATGCAGGTAAGTGCAGTCTCCTTTTCCTGGAGTCTGCAGTTAGACAACCTTTTTGCTTTTGGTGCTGTGGAAAATGAGCAGCAAAAAGATTCCATTCTCCTCTTTGCAGCCAAAGTGGAGATGCATTGCACGGGGGTATTCAGGGTGGAGTGGAATTCCCACTTCAACTTTGTACTGGTAAGGGTGCCAGTGTCTATGAATTGGGAGGAGTTGTGTTTTTTATCAGGGAGCTGTGTGCATGGTCTGCTACATATAGCTTTATGGTGCTAGGAGAAAAAGCTTTACCCTGGTGGGAGACAGGGAGGGCCTGCACAGACCCTAGTACTGGAGAAAGTGAGGAATGAGGCTAGGGCAATCGGCAAAGAATGGCAAAATATGTCTCCTGGGATTGCTGGGACTGTGGCGTAGGCAAGATACTACAAGGAATCGGGGTGTGCAGTGAGGCGGAGTGAGGGAATGCAAGATCTGGACTTGGAAAACTGTCATCATAGGACTTTGAGTAATAACAATCACATTTTCCTAATTCTAGTGTACTGTGATGATGATAAGGGATATTGATGCTGAGGAAGAAATAAGTTTTTTCACCTACCATTCAACAAAGCTGATTGTAGGAGCTGATGTTTGTCCTTTGATTGCAATAGCAATTACTAGGTAAGAAAGCCTAATTTTGAGGCACCTTTCTTTCCTAAGTGATAGGAAGATGTTAAACTTGGTTGTAGTCAGGATGGATGATCTGTTTAAAGCTCTTCACAATTTTTGTATTTTCTTACTTGAGCAAGTCTTCATTTACGGATTTATCTGGTCTTCTAATTCATTGGAGAGACCTTTGACTTGCAGAGTCATAACCAGGCCTTACAGCTTGTGTTTCAATTCAGTGAATGGAGCTGAGTGAACCCTTCTGGGACGATGAGCTAGCATGCAGACAATCTGTAAGACCATTTTGCCATATGCACAATTTATCCTGCAGATATGAGGTTTAGGCTGTTTAAAATAAGCTTAAATTTCACTTGTCAAGTACATTCTGATAGTGGAATTAAAAGTTGTGTAACCATTTTTGTTTTAAAAACATGGTGTGAATCTGACGGAAATGATTGCTGTTCCAGTTTATGACTATACTGATTCAGTTAGTAATTTAACTGATAGCTCTGCTCTAGCAGTTCATAGCTGAAATTGTTTTCTTGACAGTGCAGAGCTCGGCTCAGCCACTCCCCACTTCATCAGACAACGCCTGCCCAGAGTTTTTTGGTTTGGTCCATAGACTTGCTCTAAGGTGTGATCCAGATGCATGAACCATCTTTTCTGTTTTTATTAACATTTCTTTGTGCAGTTTTCCTTTCCCTCCATTTTCTTTTTTGCTTCAGTGATCCATTTGCTGATAAAATTACCTTAGTGTGAAAGCAAATACAAAATTAGACTGATATTTTTAGTTTGCAAATGAGGGCTTCTCATATGAGCAAGAAAGCTCAACGTGGTACTGTAGCTCTTGTTTTTACCTCTAGTATATTTTTCACGTTCTCTCTCCTGGTGTCTTTGAAAGATAGATTAGGTTTCAGATGGGCATTTGCCAGTGATTCTTTTGTTGCTTTGCGTTGCATGGTACTTCTGGGTTTTAAGCTTTCAAGAAACTGTACTTTTCAGGCTTGTTAAGTTTGATTTGTGTTTGATGGGATGCTCATTTCATAGTCTGACTTACTGAAGCAGGTTGGAGAAAGTTTTAGATCTTTCTCTTTTCCCCTTCTTTAGAACTCGGACCATTCATCTTGCTAGTTACGTTGTCTTTTTTATTCTGCTAAACATTTCCTCCTTGTGTTTACTTCTATTTCCTTTGCTTTTTTTTTTTTTTTTTTGCGTGCACTGTGTGGCTTGGCTCACTTCCCCTTCCCTCCTGCCAAACTCCTTAAAATTCAGCTGTCATTTTCATGCTTGTGCGGCTTCTTGATCACTCTCTTCTGAATCCCTTAATATATTTCCATTTGGATACCTTGCTGTGTCATGGTTTAAGGCCACCTGGTGACTAAGCAACACACAGCCACTTGCTGTCTCCTCCCCCGGCTCCAGTGGGATGGGGAGGAAAATTCTGAGAGTGAAACATAAAAACCTCATGGGCTGAGTCAAGGACAGGGAGGGATCACTCACCAGTTAGAGTCACAGGCAAAAACCAGACTTGACTTGGAGAAATGCAAAACAATTTAATTCATTAACAATCAAAAGTGAAGTAGGATAGTGAGAAAGAGACCCACATCTTAAGAAGACACTTTACCTCCACCCTTCCCTTCTTTCTGGGCTCAAAGGCTTTGCTCCTGATTTCTCTACCTTTTCCCCCGCAGCAGTGCAGGGGGATGTGGAATAGGGGTTGCGGTCTGTTCATCATATGTCTCTGGTGCTCCTTACTCCTCACGGGCAGGAGGGATGGGACGGACACGACTCCTTGCAGGCTTCCCCTGCTCTAGTGTGGGCTCCCTCTCACAGGAGAGAGTTCTTTGTGAACTTCTCCAACTGAGTCCCTCCCACGGGCTGCAGTTTTCCACTAACTGCTCCAGTGTGGATCCCTCTCATGGAGTCACAGCCTCCTTCAGCCACAGCCACCTGCTCCAGCGTGGGGTTGTCTATGGGCTGCAGGTGGATCTCTGCTCCACCGTTAATCTCCATGCAGGGCAAGTTCTACTCTGGTTCCATGGACTGCAGGGAGACATCTTGCCTCACCACAGGCTCCTGGGGAATCTCTGCTCTGGTGCACTTCCTCCCTCTCCTTTCTTCACTGACCTTCGTGTCTGTGTAGTTTCTCTCTCCCCTCTCTGCTGCAGGTTCTTTTGCTGGCTGCTGAAAAGCTCTCGTCTCTCGGGCAGGGTCTGCACTCTGTCAGCCAGACCAGGGTTGTGTCGGAAGCTGGGCAGGCTGGGGCTGCAACCCTCTTAATATGTTATTCATAGAGGTGCTGATTGGCTTGCTGTTGGCCAGAGGCAGGTCTCACTGGGAGCCGTGGAAGCTTCCAGCAGCTTCTTACAGGAGCCATCACTGTAGTCCCTCCCCTGCTACCAAAAAAAAAAACCCCACCACACAAACACAAAACCCACTTGTAATCAGTAGTGTCTAGAAAGTGCTCAGGATTTTACGTGTTATATACAAGAGGAAGAGGGGCTTCTCAAATTTCTTTGGTTGGTTGAGTTTTTTATGCAGTTTAGCTTTGAGAGCTTATAGTGATATTAACATAAGCATCCAATGCTGAGGTGAATTTGGGGAAGTGTATCCTTCTCCTGAGGGACCCTGTCCTCTTTTCTGTGAGATAACCATGAAGATTTGCTAGACAGAGTAAGATCTTTCATTTTCTAAGTTGGAGAACAAACAAAGCCCCTTGTGGACCCCAGAATCCAGTTCTCTGTGTAATTTGGACAGCAGAAACTTATTCTGGTTGTAGAATAATATTTTTTCTTAGTTGAAACAAGATCAGTAGGCTGAAAACATAAGATATGAAACCTCTTGTAGAGGCCTTGTTTGCAGCTGTCGTGTTCTCTGCTACCGGTTTCTGATGGAACCCCTCAGTGCTTGAGCTTAAACTTGGCTCATTCAGTTCTACGTGTAGAAGGTCTCCTTGAGAAGTGCAAAGGTTAGAGGAATTGTGAAAATTAGATTTAAATTTATTGGAAGTGTTTTGATTCTGAAAGGGGTCTGTCTTCCCACTCAGTGGAGGGCTTGGGGAAATGTTCTCGCCTGGTAAGGGGATTTCAGTAGTCATTTCTTGGTTTTTAAACTTTAATTACTGAAATAAAAGTCAGCCAAATATTCCTGGTTGGAATTATTATTGGAATGAAAAATATCATGATTTTTTTTAGGGAGGTCTCAGACATACTGTATGGGTTTTTTCGTGTTTGTTAAGGCAAGAAGTCTGCTCTCCAGTGTACCTTGTATATGACTAAGTGCAAGTGTCAAAACCGTTAACATAGTGGTGTTAAACACACTTCGTGTATCTGCATAACCTGATAAACATGTCTCTCTGAGGTTTTATTTTTATGGGTCTTTGTATAAAGAGAGTGCTGATGGAGGTGACTGATGTTCTTGCACTCCCCTCCTTGCTCTTCCCTTCAGTTACAATACGGTCGGTGTGAACCATATTGATGGTGTCGGCTAGCAGTAGTTTGTAAATATTTTGCCTGATTTGCAGTGACAGCCTTTAAATCAGTGGAAGGAGAGAGTGGCAGAATACTTTGAATGTAATGTATGACTGACTACTAATGTGGGTTACCATCTGGAAAACTGATGCAAAGCAGCTGCAGCTTTTGGCATCTGACAAGGTTGTAAAGGTCGCCTCTTTCAGTGCCGAAATGGAATTGCTCAAGGTGTGAATTTCATAATGTTTCACGTAATCCACTACAGAGCATTTCCCACTTGACTCATTCTGTATGCACTTGATTCACCTTTTTTGTCTGTAGAAAGCTTGCAATAGAGGCAAAGATCTGGTTAAATTTCTGGAACCTGAATGGTGTGGTCTATGAATTTGTATTCTTTTGTTTGATACTTAGGAAGTAACTGCAATTATTATGAGAAAGTATCTACCTCGTTAGGAAACGGAGATTTTTTTTCTGTAGCCTTTAGTTGTAAATGGCTGTTTGCCGTATACATACAGTATATATTCAATTTCTTTTATTTATGTACTTAACCCAACATCCAGAAAAAATAGCTATTGGCTGTCTTGATACAATATAGTGAGTAGAAACAGAGGCATCAGTCATCCAGCTGTGTTCTGGACAAGTTGAGAGCCAATGCATTGCTTTGGGTTTTGGATGTTAGGATTTTGCTGTGAGTGATGTGCTGATAAGACAGAGGGTGTTAATTTAAATCTATAGTAGAGGAACTGGTATTTTCCCAGGAAGAGTTGTTTCATTACTTTTTTTTGTTGGTATCTTATATAGAATCATAGAATGGTTTGGGTTGGAAGGGACCTTAAAGATGATCTATTCCAATCCCATTGCCATGGGCAGGGACACCTTCCACTAGATCAGCTTGGGCAAAGCCTTGTCCAGCAACACCTCCAGGGATGGGGCAGGCTAGTAAGCGTTCTTTTCTGTCACTTCAGAGGTGATTCGTGGCATCATGATTGACTTTTTCTCCCACTGGAAGAATTGGGATACCAACTTTTAAGATTTTGTGTTTTCTTACTTTTCAAAGTTGAGCAAACATAAGAGGATTTTTTTTGTATGTTTTTTTGATCCAATAATAAAAATAATAATAATAAAATCTTCTGCAATTCCCCTCCTCCCAACAAACAGATGAAATGTTAGACAAGTCTTCATACTCAGTGACTGACTAGTCTGTTGATTATCCCTTACCAGAACAACTTTATTAAAAAGAGAGAGAGCAAATAACTCAAATAAAATGGAAGCTTATAGTGCTGCAATGCTATTTTTACTGAAATGTAAATATGCTCAGGTAGCTTCACATTAAAATATCATACAGTGTTGATGGACTTTGAAAGTGTTATTGCAAATATTTTTGTGAATTTCTGCAGAACATAGGCTGTGCTTATTCCTTTTTTTTAAATTAACCTTTTAGTTAGGCTAAGACTTTTTTTATACCCCCTCCCCAAAAAAACCAAACAACAAACCCCACCCTCAAAAGACACAGAATACACCACCAAACAAACACACACATCCCAAAACAAAATACCCACACCCTTTTAGAAAAAGTTCCAATAATGGACCACAATTATTTGTTAAGCTGTTCCTGTGACTAACTTGTGCCTTTGTTTACGAAAAAAGAAAGAAACCGTCATATGATCACTTATGGACTAGGGATGTCAGACTTCAGCTTCTAGTCACTGGTACATCTATATATGTTGTTTTTTCAGAATGGAGGCCTTTTTATTAAAACTTGTCTTTCCTGTTTGAGTCAGCTTGCCCTTTCACCTTACTTTGAACTCAAATTATCTTCTCATTAGCATATGAAACTTAAATTTAATTGCTTTTCTGAAGCTTCAGTTTTTCATCATCGTGGAAATTGAAGCTATTGGTGGTAACTGCAATGCTGTGACGTACAGAGGTAGTAGCTGTTGGTACTACACGTTCTCTTGTTCTGATCACTGACTGGGTTACATTATTTCTCTGGGGACTCATTTCATCTGGTCTCTCAGCAGCTCAAGAAGGCAGCTGAAACCTTCTTTTTATTCTTTTTTTTTTTTTTTTTTTTAAATTTGTTAGGAGTAGTACTGGTGAAAGCTAATTGCAGGATATTCTGTGGACATGTAAAGATCAGTACAAACATATCTCTGCCTTTTACTGCTTTGAGATGCTGTTGCCCTGTAAACGAAGCAGAGACCTAAGGTTTTGGATCAGCAGTAGCTGCTACTGGTAAACCTCAAAAAAGCTGTACGAGAGTGTTCTAAGTTTTCTTAAGTTGCTTAACAGAACAAGTTTTGTCTTGTTTTCCTTTGCTCACTTAATTTACTTTTTTTTTTTTTTTTTATTCTATGGCATGTAGATTGCAAATTGCTTAATGTTGGAGGCGTTTGTTCTAAAGCAGGATATTTGTGAAGAATGTTCATGTGTCTTGGTTGAGGAAGTGAGATTTGGACTGAAATTATATATGGCTGGAGGGGGTCGATACCTTATATTTGAGAAGACAGTTGGAGAGGTACTGGTCTGTGGTATTTTGGAAAGTCCCCAAAATGCTCTAGCCTTTGTTGAACTGTATCAGCTCTATTGGACATTATCATATGGTGGCAGCCGTTAGTATGGAGACTGTACTTGGAGAATTGCACTCGTCCTTGCTTGGTAGATATCTGTGCCATAGGCATATTTAAATCACGTCTAATGGCTACAATGGTTATTGAATGCTTCTTAAATTTACTGACTTTGCAGAGTCAGCATAGCCAAGTTGTGATAGATTTTGTGGTAAACGCAATCTTAAAATAATTTGGTTGATTTTTATCTCAGCATCCAACTGAAAGTTGTTAAATGGAGTATATGTCACTGAGAAGAAGAATCTGCAGAATTTTTTTGAGAGTCATGTTTGAGTTCTGCCTGCCAGACTAGAAAATACTAATTTTTACTCACAAACTGAAGACATTTGAACTGAGAATTAAGACCAAGTGTTAATCCATGGAATGACTCTTATTTCAACATAAATATTTTTTTTACTATGTTTTGCCTTTATTTCAATATTTATTTGTGTTTTTTTAAGGACAGCTCTAACATCTATTTGTATATTCTGTGGGCTTTGAGGGAGGAAACTTGTGAATTTGTACATTTAAATTGGGATTCTCAACTATTCTTTACTTGCCTCAGGCTGTACAGTGGTTTTGTTACAGTACTGTGATTTCTGAAAGGAAAGTTAAGTTTAATCATTCCTCAGCTGGATTTACATTGTATTTGCAGTCGTTTCAGATATGGTTTGCTTGTGGCTGTTATTAGAGGAGATCACAGGGCACTTCTATTGTTTCTTGTGTCTGGGACGTCTCACCATTGACTCTGCTAATTACTTTCTAGATGTGAAAATAAACTAGAGGCTCCTCAAAAGGTTTCAGCTTGTTCTCTGGCCTTACTTATGTGTTGCTTCTGACAAAACTGGAAGATTCATTGCCCTGTGATGCTGTTCGTGAGCCTGCAATAAAGGATTCTTTCAGTCTTTCTCTTCTCCTCTTTCAGCAAGACTCAACATTTGTATGTGCTCTTGAATCTTTCTTTGATTCATAAGTGATAGCAGAAGTCAAGTGTGCCTCTTAACAGCATGCAAATGTTGAGATAAAATCTAGGTCATCCCATGATGATGATAATCCTGTCTGAGTGGAACATTCAGAGGAGGTTACAAATCAAGCCTCGTGTTACTCCCTACCTGCTGAGTGAGTGCCTGCTTTGAGTGTTCCTTAAAACTACTGTTGTGTAATTTATTTCCTACTTCCCCCTTAGTTACAGGGGATTTACAATTTGGGTGTTTCTTTTGGGGGAGAAGCAGGCTGGAGAGGAAGATTCATGTCTGCTCAGCCTGTTCCTAGAAAGTACAGGTTTGTGTTGCTTAGGAAAAATTGTTTGGATTCCATGGTGTGTTATACAGGTGAAGCTGCTTTGTCATCCTTTCTCATTGAACCGGTAGAAGGCTGTTCTTGGATGTGATTGTTTCAGTCACTTAGAACTAAGCCTTCCAGACAGTTTCAAGCACAGCTGCCTTTTTCCTTCTTATTTTTGTGCCAGCATAGTTTTTTTTTCCCTTCCCGCTGCCTATCTTGATCTGTGGATACACAACAGACACATCTCAGTAGCCATCTCTTTTGGTTTTTATTTTTCCTTAGGCTCTTCCCAAAATACATTCTTAACCCTGACCACTGCTAGAGTTCAAGTTCTATAGCCTTACTAGAAAACTCCCAAAAGGAAAGATGTGAATGCTATGGAGTCAGTTACAGGATTCATTTATGTGGATTACTGCCAGTCCTTTACACTTTTTGTTTAACTGTTAACATACTTCGTAAATAGTATAGTGGGACACTATATTGCCTTCTAGAATTGAAGGCTTTATTTGGTTTGGGTCTGATCGATATTTCTGATTTGTTAGTAATGAAGATACCTGCTTCTTCTTTATGTGACTGAGGAAAAGTAGTTGGATTTCTCTTTGCTTCCATGTGGGGCTTATAATGCAAGTACCATAAATAAAACATCAGTATTGTCTCTCAGCTGTATTATCGAGAAAGCATTCTGAAGCATAACATTATATAGAAGCTTGAAATCAGATTTCCTCTTCCCCTGTGGTGGTTAAAAAGCTCAGTAAACTCTTGGAGCAGGTACTTGGCTTCAAGCTAGTAAACTAGGCATGAAGGCTGGCTACAGTGCATCTAAGCCTAGTTAAATCTCACTTCTCTAAATGCTTGGCCTCAAAAATCAGTCTAAAGGCAGTTTGACAAGATTACTCCTTGAAGTTATTAATTCCTCTGGGTCTAGTATTTTTCCTGTAGAAAGCATGCCTAAGGGCTCTGCTTTTGTATGACAAGGATTTAAAAACCTGGAGCGACTTGACAAGAAAGTAAATGAATAATGAGATTGCTTAGGTAAGCTGTTGCTGATTGTAGGTAAGCAAGGGAAGCACTGGTGCATTGTATCTGCTGTGTAAGCACAGCACATTTCATGTGTCTCTGTTAATTACATTTTACTGCTATTAATGCACTAGTGTGGCCTGTGAACTGTAATGTAAAAGATTTTTCAGGTGACAAATTAAGTCTTCGTTCCCAGTTACTTCCAAAAGCCTTTAGGTTTAGACTATGTAGAGATGGTTGTGTGAGGTTTTTAGTTTATGTGCGCACCCAGAGAAGTACAAACCTTAGTCTTTCCTTTTTTTTAATCTAATGCTTGTAATTTGAATTACAGGAAATAAGAGCCAATTACAGATGCAAAATAAGATCAGAGGGTAGTAGGAGTAAGCAAAAATTGTTAACTGTATACAGTTAACATGGTGAGTTGTTGTATACATACTAGAAACAAACTCATCTGAGTTAAATAAGCTTATATTGGATAATGCAACAGATAAATATTATTTTTTCTTACTGTAAGTACTGAGATTTCCTTGGAACTCTTCCTCTTATCCTCTTAATAGAGCTTACATAAGAGTAATATGAAAAGTGCGTGTAACAATTAGTTTTCCATTTGTACTTAATTGTAAAATATTTGCATTTCAGCTCAAATCAAAGACAAAATTAAAGAAAGGGAAAAGAAGCAAAAAGAGAAGAAGAAGCACAAAATAATGAATGAAATCAAGAAAGAAAATGGAGAGATCAAATTACTGCAGAAAGGTAGGTTCAAATTGTGTAGTGGTATGTCATTCTAGTGCTTTAAAATCTTTGTGATTGGATTGGATGCTAATTTTTAATACTATGTTTTTCATTTAACTTAAGTGCCATTTTCTCTGACTAGCTGGTATGAGGGTTGCAAATTAAAACTTGACTATAAGTCTTTTTTTTTTTTTTTTTGTCAGCTGTGTTAGGTACTGGAGATTAAAAATATAACTATCACCACCCCAATGTTGCTTATATGGTAGTAGTAAGGACTAGTACTTCAAGGAATAATATTGGTGATACCTACTCTTCTCTCCAGTTACTGAAGAAGGTTATTTTATATATTATGGAGAAGAAAAGTGAATCCATATAATTTGATATCTAACATTAAATGCACAAAACTGAATAATTAAGGAGTTATAATTCAGGAACTTTGTTAAATACTGTATAACAGGCAGTCTTAATTTTGGCTAATTTCTTCATTTACTGTAATGGAATATAATTCAGATCACATTCTCACGCTTGCTTATACATCTACTGGATCTTAGAATTGTACAGTAGTTGAGGTTGGAAGGGACCTAGTCCAACACTGCTGCTCAAAGTAGGGTCAGCTAGAGCAGTTTGCCCAAGACTATCAGACTCTGTTATCTCCAAGGGTGGAAGCTCCACAAAATCTTTGGACAACCAGTATTGGTATGTGACCACTCTTACAGTAAAAAAGTATTGCAGTCTTAGTTCAAAGGGAATTTATTTTATTTCAGTTTGTACCCTTTACCTCTTGTCCTGTCAATGGATATCTCTGAGAGTAGTCCTGCATCAGGGGAAGAATAGTCCTAAGCACTGGTACATACTGGGGACTGACCAGTTTTGGGGCTCTGGCAGACAGCAGGCTGGCTGTGAGGCAGCAGTGCACCTTCACAGCAAAAAAAGGCCAACAGTATCCCTGGCTGCTCTAGGAAGAGCATTGCCAGGAGGTCGAGGGAAGTGATCCTTCTCTACTCAGCACTGCTGAGGCTGCATCTGGAGTACTGTGTCCAGTTCTGAGTTCCCCAGTACAAGAAAGATAAAGACTCTGGAGTGAGTCCATTACATAGCCAAAGATGATGAAAGGGCTGGAGCATCTTTCTTATGAAGAAAGGCTGAGAGAGCTGGGACTGCTCAGCCTGGCGAAGAGGAGGCTCAAGGGGGATATCATCAGTGTGTATAAACACCTGGTGGAAGGGAACGAAGACAATGAAGCCAGACTCTTCTGAGCAGTGAGCAGTGACAAGACATGAGGCAATGGATGCAAATTAAAACACATGAAATTCTGTCTGAATGTAAGGAAGAAACTTTCTTACTATGAGAGTGGTTGAGTACTGGCACAGGTTGCCTACAGAGGTTGTGGAATGTCTGTACTTGGAATTATGTAAAACCCGACTGGACACAGTCCTGGGAAGACTTGTTTAGGTGACTGTCCTTGAGCAGGGGGAGTTGGTCTAAATTATATCAAGAAGTCCTTTCCAACCTCAGTGCTTCTGTGAGTCTGGCTACATCTTTACACCCTTTCTTCAGGCGTTCGCACACATTGATAAAATTCTTCCTTCCCCGTTCCCCATCCTGCTTTCTCTTCTCCATGCTGAACAATTCACTGCTTTCAGCCTTTCCTTGTGTAAGTGGTGCTCTGCTTCCTTAACAATTTTCAGGGCTCTTTGCTGGACTTGGTCCAGTATGCCCATGTCTGTGTTGGACTGGCGATCCCAGAACTGCACACAATACTCCAGATGTGTCTCACCAGTGATCAGCAGAGCAGAAGACTCGCCCCCCTCAACCTGCTGCCAGTGTTTTTCCTAATCCTGTCCAGGAGGCTGCTGGCCTGCTTTGCCCCAAAGGCTGATGGTCAACCATAAGGTCATCCACCAGGACTCCCAAGTCCTTCTCTGTTGGGCTGCTGTCCAACCAGTTGGTCCCCAGCCTGTGCTGGTGCACGGGGTTATTCCTCCCAGGTGCAGGGCTTTGCACATCCCAGTGTTAACTTTGTAAGACTTCTGCTGGCCCATTTCTGCAGCCTCCCAAGGTCCCTCTCACCGGTAGCACCACCCTGTGATGCATGAAGCACTCCTTTGAGTTTTGTATCACCTGCAACCTTGCTGAGGGTGTGCTCTGTCCCCTCATCCTTGTTACTAATGTAGATGTTGAACAGTATTGGCACCAGGTATCAGTGTGTTGGTTACTCCAGTAGCGACTGTCTTCCGGCTGGACTTTATGCTGCTGATCACAACCCTTTAAGCACAGCAGTTAAGCCAGGTATTGATCCACCTCCCTCTTCACTTATCTGGGCTGTGCTACATCAGTGTTTCTGTGAGGATGTTGCTTATTTAAGTAGACCAAAAAATTTTTTTAATGTGTTCTTTTTTTTTTTTTTTTTCCAGACTTTGCTTTTGAAGTTAGTAACAAATTCCTGATATATTTTTTCTGTTATCTTGTCTGCTGTAGGATTTAATGTACAAACAAAAAACTGAAACCTCTAGAACAAAACATTATCTTCAACACGTTCATACAAGGTCAGAGGCATGGAACCCTGTAATTACTACATCACATGTTATACTCTATGCACAGCTCCAAGTAGCTGTATTAGCAACTGTCACAGCTTACAACCTGTGTTGATCAGATCTCAAGGTATCAGCTTTGACCATAGGGAATGTGTAAGCTGGTGACTTCCTGAGAAAAGAGCTGATCTGACTGGGCAACACTCAGCTACCTCAACAATGAGATTCTTCAGGTTTTGTTTGTGGACCAGCCTTTTCCCAAGCCCTGGGCTTAGGAAAAAAGGTTTGGAACTAGTCTGCTTTCTTTTTCTTTGTTTTTTGTTTTGTGGTTGATTTTTGAGTCTGCGTGTTTAAGAGGCTGCAGTGATGGTCTCTAAAGGCAGCTAATTTCTTCTAGGCATTAGGTCTATATCTTGTTGTAAAATGTTATTCTGACCATCTGCTGAATGGTTTTCTTCTTATGTTGAGAATATAGTGTTTTGGGTTTTGTCTTTTTTGTTTTTTCTTCTGTTTGTAACTTACTTTCACTGAGGGGGTGGAGGTAATAGCCTTCCTGGCTTCTGACAGTTAAACTAGCTGTCAAAGATAAAAGGTGGCTGGTTTTAGAAGAGGTTAGTACTGAGGGACTGGTGCCTTTTGAGGGAGAGCTGGTGTATAAGCCTGATTTTGGTGCTTTGGGCTGAACGTGGAAGAGTTTACTTGCATTAGGAAGCTAAGGGTTGTAAGCTGTTCATCTGCCTAAACTTGAGTTGCTGTTCTGTTGAAACCAATGATAAAACTTGCCCGTGTTGAAGGGCAACTCTTAAAAAGGCTATTTTTGTAGTTCCTGAGGCTGCTGAAAGAAATGTATTGAGCTTTTTCAGAGAGCCTGATGGCTCCTCTTATGCATCTAGAATGAAAATGGCTTTTGTCATCCTTTTGCAGTTGTATTCTTTGTAGAATAAGGATATGTAATTGCTGATATATAAGATCGGCATAATGGAAAAGTTAACTGTTAGAAATTGAAAGTTTCATACAAAAAAAAAAAAGTAACACCAGTGTGACATGGCAGATGGTTACTGGAGGTCCTGCAAAAAGAAAAGGGATTAATAGTCTCATTTGTAAACAGTCCCATTCGTGCTTTCCCATTAAAAAACAAAAGTCCTGTTTTTCTCATTATTTACATAAGCACAGCAGTTTCTAAAAATGCAATAGGAGAAATTCTTAGTTGTGTTTCTGCAAAATTAAATGTCTTGGTGTATGGAATGTCAAAAGGCAGGGGAGAAGGGAGAGCAAACATCTTTATTGTGCTGCTGTGAACATCTGTAAATACAAATTGTTTTCTAAAGCCTTTTTTTAATCTGGGAGAAATTGTTTATTTTAATTGTACATTCCTATGAGCCGTTTAAATTTTTTATAGATGGGTTTTTCACAGAAGTAACTGTAAAATTGGTATATTTAAGATGAGACCTACCTCTGA
The DNA here is from genome assembly GCF_000699245.1 of Pterocles gutturalis. NCBI lineage: Eukaryota > Metazoa > Chordata > Aves > Pterocliformes > Pteroclidae > Pterocles > Pterocles gutturalis. The sequence goes on from NW_010122869.1 coordinate 15,912, forward strand.
GTCATTCTGCATGCTTTTTCCCCACCCGCTATATTTTGTCTTTGTGTGTCGTAGGGAAAATGTTGAAGGTTTTGTATGCAATGTGTTTTAGTTGAGGGGGTGGAAAAGACTGAGATAAGGCAGGGCACACAACCCACTGCTGATTTGCCTGTAATACTGATTTTGCTTCATATTCCTTATGCACCAAGTTATCCCCAATAAGAGTACAGGATGAAACATGGATGTAAAAAATAGGATATGTGAGATGAGATCACTGAGAGCACGGCTCTTCTAAGTTCTGAAGTGTCTCAAACATTTTTTCAGAAATAATGTATTAAATTGTTTGCTTACCTTTTGCGTAGCCAGTGGATCACTTTTCCAGGTTTTTCATTCTTCTGACTTCTTTAAAAATACAGTGCAAGTTATATAACTCCAACCTTGTGCAGGTATTGCTAGCTAAATAAGAGCAGAGGCAAAATAAAAATTGTCTTGTTCTTTGGCCTTTTACATTCCAGTAAAGTGTGAGCTCAGTCTGCTTTTTGACATCAAATCAAGGGGAAGGGTCCTGTAAATGTCTGGGTGCTGAGGGTTTCCCCACTCCTTGCCCTTGTTATTCCTCATTCTTGGGAGTCTCAAAGCAGTTGTCTGACTCACCCTAACTAAAAGACTTTTTAAATACAAGTGAAAATTCTTGCTTCTGTCTCTTGTGTTTCTGAATCATGCAGTGGAAAACTTTTTTAAATTTTATTTATAGGTGTTTCGGTAGCTGTGCTTGTCTAAACGTATCTCGGAACACAGAGACAGAAGATGCCATGCACTTCAAAATGGCTACTGTCTTGGCTGAAATGAGATTTGACCAGTTGTATGTGTGTGTACGTACACACCTTCATTGTGATTGCTGGTGAAGACTCTCTGAAACACCTGTCTTGAAGGTTCTGGGTTGCGAGTGTGTGCCTTGGTAGTAACTACTTGAGAGGTGAAATAAGTTAGCTTGCATCAAGCACTGCACTGCTGCTGCCAAATCTTGCTTAGAACAAAGCTAGTTTGGATACATCAGTCTTACAGTGTTTAGATCTTTAGCCTTTTGGATTTCTTGCTTATGTTTTCACCAAATTCTGTATCTCTGCTGTGAGGCAACTTAATGACTGCCCTAGGGAGACATGGAAGGCAGCTGTTCTTTTTTGTATCCATTAGCCAAGTGTCAAAGCAGCATTATTGGTTTTGGAAGAAGCAACACGTTTGCTTTAAAGTACTTTGATATAAGCAGCAGAGGAGTGACTGAATTAGTATGTTTCTGCTCTTCTCTATGGCTAAAGCAAAAGAAGAATAAGATGAAAGTACTTTATTGGGAATTGCTGATAGCAAACTAATTCCCTTTGCTATTGAAGTCTTTGCAACTTTTGAGCAGCTTTAAGCACCTACTTCAGAGTGGATCTTTGAAATTAAGCACAGCAGAAGCCTTAGGCTAGAAATGTGCCTCCTCCTCATTCTGTGAAATTCTGTTCAAGCTTTGCTGAGAAATACTACTTCTAGAAGTCAGTTTTTCATTTTGTGTTTGTATTCTTCAGGATGACTTTGGCTGTGTACTAAAATACTTAAACACAAATATTCTGAAATTAGGCATATAGTGATGTTTAAGCAGTACTAGGAACAAGCACTGTACAGCACCGCCCACATACAGAGGGAAGACGTTGTAGCCTGATCTATATTACAGTTAAATGTACTAGAATATTACCTTTAAAAAGGTCAATTGTATAACTTTAATATTAAATTTAAAAGTTCAAGCTTTTGGGTTAGGAAACTTTCTATTAAGGCTTACTAGGAACTTGGTCCTATCCCATACATGTGTTAAGGTAGTGTTGTGTGTGGCAAGGGGATTTATTTTACTCTTAAAAATTCAACCTTGTTCAGTGCTCGGAGTGGACAGATGAAGGTGTGGTGAGCAGTGCAGCTAAGCAGATCAGGTGGTTTGCTGCCACTAATGAGGAGTGGGTTCTGGTATTCATTCCCTGCTCTCAGTGGTCTCCGTGCTCTAGTTCCTGTCTGGCAATGCTGTGAACCAGTTCTGTTCACTAATCTAGCAGCAAAGTGAATGGTTTTCTGCTGAGCTGTTAAGTTAATGTACTGTGCAATCAGACGAGCATCAGTCAGCACCAGGAATGGTGTAGGACTGTGTGCCAGGAGCAGTGGCAGAGGAGAGCGGGGAGTTGGGCTCTACCCATCTGGGGCAATGAGATCTTAGATTGCTCAGCTGTATCAGATATCCACATTTGAAGGCTGAACAAATAATTATGAATTTACGTTTTTTCAGTATTCAGTTTAATATTGTAATATACATTTCATAGAGAAAATGATACATGGTGTGTGAAGTATCTAAAAATAATTTTTCTGAAGTATGTCATTTGCTGCCAGTGTGAAAATGAAGTAAGAATTCTTTACAGAATGTCTTGTGTATGCAGTAGCATAAGCTTGTGTGAATTTGAAAAAATCTCAAAACGTCTAGTCAGTTGTCTTTGAAATTCTGCTTGAAGTGCTTTTAGAGAACTAGGTTCTACTCTTGGTATGTAGTTTTATTAAGTCTAATTCTAGTAATGTTTTGAAAAAATCCCATTTGGAATCTGCCTTCTCTTCTGACTTATGTGTTTTAAGGCTTTTTTCCTCCCCAGTAGCACCTGAAACTCAAACCCTTGAAGAAGGGATTCATATTTTGTCTCCTAAGAATAGATGCTCCCCATTTTGATTTTTCTTTTTCTCTTTCCAGTTGCAAGTAGCAGTTCAGGGGCCCTGTTTTTACCCATTGTAGCCTTTTGTTCCTTCAGTAATTGTTGCTCTCTTGGTTTCCAGGTGTTTCAGAATTAAAAATGGCCTCAGTTCTATCCTTTTTGATATATAGAGATCCAAAAACTTCTGTGGAAGATCAGAGTTGTGTTCAGAGGTGACAGGCTGCTAGCAAATATTTATTTGGTTCCAAATTGTGCACGCCATTTTTGCAACTTCTTATGATTTGCTGAGTGTACTGATGAACTTTAATCCTTGGTATATGTGTAAATGGCATAACTCTTGTAGTCTGTGATCAAAAGTAAAAACACTCTATATTAGTGAAATATTTAAAGATGAACAGAAAATTCCTTGTCAAGCTGGAAGGAGGACTGTGTAGGATACCAGAAAAATCGTTACTTTTATCCTGTGGTTAAGAGCTTTTTTTTTTTTTCCTTCTGAAGGTTTAATGGAGATGGTGTGAAAACAAACAAAGAGAATAATAAATGTTCTTCACTTTAAAAGTGCCTTAGTGTAATCTCTCTTAAGAAGGTTTTGTGTACTTAACGTAGGTGTGTACCAAGTTACCTAAAATGTTTTGTTAACTAAACCCATTTTGAGTGCAAACCTTTTTGGATATATTAGTATGAACTTCACATAATTTGACACTATTTATGTTCTGTCTATATGATTTTAATTGTGTATGTTACATTTTTTGTTGCTGTTGTTTCTGTCTTAGAAGCACCACTGCTTTGCTCCTTGAGTACTGGTTACTGATGATTAGAATAGAATATTTCAGTTGGAAGGGACCTACAATGATCATCTGCTCTCACCACTTCAGGGCTGACCAAGTTAAAGCATGTTGTTAAGGGCATTGTCCAGATGCCTCTTAAACACTGACAAGCTTGAGGTACCAACCACCTCTCTAGGAAGCCTGTGTTGTAGTTTAGTGGTTTTGTAACCTTCGAAGTGGTGGGGTTTTGTGTTGTGTGGTTTTTTTTTTTTTTTTCCTTTTTTTTCCCCACAGCTGCATCTGTGAAACACATTATGGGATTAAAAAACCAGCCACCACGTATTACAGGAGCAGTCGAATGGATTTGATTGTTAGTAAAACTTCTCATAAGATATAATCAAAGGCAGGGAATGGGACAGATTGAAAGGGGAAATTGGATAATCTGCCTTCTCATACTGTAGAAACGGAAGTCAACAGTTTTTGAGGTAGTTTTGCACAGATGCACATTCATACCCATCTGTTACATAAGTACTTTCCATTATTACCAGTTGAAATGTAATATAATTTAGTAGCTGGATGTTCAGCAAGGATGTATAGATGCTGATCTTCAGTCTTCTTAAGGTTTTCTTTGGTGATGAGAGAGCAATTTTGCTCTTGCCATAGCAAATAGCTTCGCGCTTTTTAAACTTAGAAGTTGTTGTATTTGTAGCCAGTTATATTACTGCTGATTGTACCCCAGTGAGTATAAATTTCCATCCTTTCCCTGCCATGCCTGAAGTCCCAGATCTGAGTGACTAGTCTCTGCAAAAATCTGACCTCCATTTGAGAACAAGTGAAGTGGGTTGACCCCTGCTTCCCCCTGCCTTACCTTGCTGCAGCATTCAATGCGATAATTCCATATTTTCTATATCCAAACTAATGTAATATGGAAATGTGTGACTTCTTTATGGTATCGATCAGTATAGCAATGTATTTTTGTGTTTAGAGTAAAACAATCTTAAAATGGTAAGTTAAGCATTTTTAAGAGTTTGAAATATCTGTAGACTCTTAGATGCTCTCTAGTTGTGTATTCCTGCAGTCAGGAGGAAGGAAAAAATTCTTTATTCTGTAGTCCATATTTTGAGATTTGGATTGAGATTATTTCTAAACCTAGAATATGGAACTTCCCACTGTCGTAAACCATTTCTTTGTTTTTATTTCCGCCTGAATGGAACTGGTGCTGTAGTGACACCATTACGGTACCCCAGAATGTAAGCAGGTTGAGGCAGTTGTTTGTACGTGTGTTGCTGCTCTTTCTGGTCTTTCCATGCCTGCTAGGTTTAAAGATTCTTCTGCCAGAAGGAAGATGTTAACAAAGAGGTGACTATTACATCTACCAGATGAAGCAGTCTTATTGCAGAGGTCCACACTGGTTTTACACTGAAGTTAGCCTAATGAAAGGACAGATTTTCACAAGGCTACCGTGCCTTTTGACAGCTGAACTTGGTTAGCTAAAAGTGAAATTGTGCTCATAGAGTATGTTATGTTAAATCTGATTTAGAGTGAAAGGTGTTTTTGTAGCTCTTAACTGTGTGGATTAGGTTAAGAAATCCTAGTGCCCATTTCCTTGTTCGGGTGAAGTAAGAAATGAGCGACCTCAGGGCACTTCTTCCCCCTACAAGATGAGAAAATAGAAGCTAGAGAGATAACTAGCTTGCCTGCCTCCGCTTTAGAAATCCCAGAGGTATGTAGCTGCTGTCACAAACCTCAAGAGGCTCAGAGGCAAGTGTCTTAATAGCTTGTTCTCCTTTCTGGTATCTGTATCTTCCATATCCAAACCTGTTAATTATGAGCAAGAATGTGTGATTCTATGCACCAACAGCTGTGATCTTTTCATTTTTTTATTTTCTTTTTTTTTTTTAAGGGCTCTTGTGAATTAGTTGGGCTGAGGATTGCAAGCTGAAAACAGTCTACTGCAGCAGAGTAGTAGAGGCTGGCTAACTCTTGTGAATTTGAGATTACTTAGAAATTGTGTATTTCATTGCAAGTTTAAACTTCTGTGTCTGAACCTGCAGATCTTGAATTGCTTGTTGTGAGCATAATTTTGCGCTGTAACATGCCCAGTAATTTGATTTATCAAATCAGATCGTGGAATGATTCCAACTGCTAGACGTTAAGGCAGCATAGTGACAGAAGTTTTTTTGGCTGCCACGTTTATTAGTTGAAAAAAAAAAAACCACACCCCAAAAGCACTTGAAAAAAAGCACTTTAAAACAAGGGAGAATGTTTACTTTGTGAATCACTTGAACACGTTATCCCCACATGAGTACTTTTGGCTTTAGGCCATTACAGTTTGTTCTCAGTTCAGCTTGCATATTATGTAAACTTGAAGCTAGTTTCAGATTTGTGAGGTTTTAGGCTTTTTTCGTTGATTGTTCAGGGGTTTTTTGTTGTTTATTTTGGTGGTGTTTGGTTGGTTGTTTTTTTTAAGAAGTATGGGCTCAGTTTTCAAATGTTTCCACATGCATTTTTCAACAAAGTTTGTTTAGTTCTGGAAGAATGATCATGTAAAGCCATCTGACAAGGTAGGTTTTGGCAGTGGCATCTTGTGAACAGCTTGCTGGTGATGGTTGATATTGACTGTTTGTAAACCCCTTGTTTGCCAATGTTTGTTGACAGCTGTCATACAATGTTTCTGTACTTTCTGGTATAGTAATTGCTGATGACCAGTTAAAGGGTATGATTAAAGATCATGACTCATCATGAAAGCAGCTTTGGGAAGCGTGGTTGTTTTTTTTGTGATTTCCTTCCACTCCCAGTTTATTTGTCAGTCATGATGTGAACATGGCAGGTGTTTCTTACTACTCATTTTCAGTAAGATACACATTGTGACCTTCAGTATTGGTCTCTGGTCTTTGTGTGCCATGGTGAGGGTTTCGGTGACTTTGAATCCTGATGTTTAAACACATATTTTGTATATGAAGATACTTAAGAGATCTTTTTTTCCTTTCAACAGGTGGGAAGGAGAAACCAAAAACCAATGCAGAAGAGCTACAGATTAAAAAAGTTAAGAAGAAAAAGAAAAAGAAACATAAAGAGAACGAGAAGAGGAAGCGTCCTAAAATGTACAGCAAATCCATTCAGACCATCTGCTCGGGATTGGTTTCTGATATTGAGGATCAGGAAGCCAAAGGCATCATAGATGATCATCTTAAGGATTTCACTGGGAAAAATATGGATCCCAAGAAGGACTGTGAGTCCAAGATACCAGAGAACAGTGAGTTTCCATTTGTCTCGTTAAAGGAGCCACGGGTTCAAAATAAACTCAAAAGGTTGGACACATTGGAATTCAAACAGCTGATTCATATTGAGCACCAGCCTAACGGAGGTGCATCAGTTATCCATGCCTACAGTAATGAACTCTCCCACTTATCTCCTGTGGAGATGGAGAGATTTGCAGAAGAGTTTGTGGGTCTGGTTTTTAGTGAAAATGAAAACTGTGCAGCTTACTATGTAATGGGTATTGTTCATGGGGCAGCTACTTATTTACCTGACTTTTTAGACTACTTTTCGTTTAATTTTCCCAATTCACCAGTGAAAATGGAGATTTTGGGAAAGAAAGATATAGAGACAACGACTATGTCAAATTTTCATGCTCAGGTAAGAGGTTATACATTTTACTTTCTAAAGTCATATGATGGTTTCAAACAACTGTGGATGGGGCTTTTTTAGAATGTGGTTACTTTTAATTGTGCTGTGTGGATGACAGCAGAAGACTAGAAACAAGGGAATTCTTTAACTAATAAATTAGTTCTGCAATATTAAAGATAAGGAGCCTATTAACTGAGGCATAAAGTTGGATGTTCTGGGGGAGGGGGGGAAGCGTTTGCATGCATGAGTATGTGTAGGTTTCTTTGGATTTGTTTCTGTAGCTGAAGCTTAACTGTGAGTTTTGGAGGATTTAATTGATTTATCTACAGCTATCTGGGTACTGAACTGCAGTTTATCTGTATGAATGTCTTCATAAAACTGAAATGCTTTAATACATTAGAACAATATTGTGCATAAAACCTGTATAGCCACAGTTATTTAGTTGCATTTGTAGTTTGAGGCTTCTAAATCCATCCTTAAAGTAGAACATAATGGTGGTTAATCGTAGGTACTAATTTGATCCTTACCCCTTTGCATTTCCCCCCAGTTGGTTTTATTATCTTGAAAGTTGTTAAATTACACTGCAAAATGGCAGGCAGCTTTTTAATCTTGTTATTTTTTTCCCAGAGAGAAATGACTGTATACTCTTTTAAAAACAGCTACAGATTAAGCATCACTGCTGCTATTTATTAACTTGATGTAGAATATATGTTACTGTTGCATACATTTCAGGTCTTTCAAGTTCAGGGAAAAAAAAATCTCACCTTCTTAGATTACCTAGTACCCTCATCACCAAGATGGCAAAGCCTGTACCTATATTCTGAAATAATTTTTGAAGTAACTTGATGCTGTTTTTCGTTATATCAGCTTCAATTCACAGTTGCCTGACTCCCTATTTGTGAATTTAGATGTTGTATGGAACACCTTTAAACTATGTTAGTCTTCACTTTTTAGACAGTTATGAAGAGTTCAAGTGTAAGTTATACTGTCATCTTTTTGATGAAAAACATGCTTTTTTTTCTTTGTCTACATAAACATTTGCATGGAACAATATTGCATTTATTGACAAACTTTGGGTGTGTGTTATCCACAAGGATGTGCTGAACTGAAATGTTGCTGCAGGAAGATATTTGTAGTGCTGTTTAAGAAAACATCCATTGCCATGGAATATGAATATTCTGTGAAACATATTCACTTTTTTCAGTATGTAAACTGAATCATTACTTTAATAGTAAAAATTGCAGAACATGTTGTGAACGGCTACACAGAGCTGCTCTGTTTTAGGTCATTTAATATAAGAAAAGCTGGAACTGTCCTTTTAAGTATGTTCTGTAAGTCCAACCTGTTGTCTTGGGCAGCATTAATGCAAGCATAGCTATGTGCTAGTATCTGCCCTAAAGAAATAGTTAAGGAAAGACAAAATTTTATTTTTGTTAATTATGATGGAATTATTTTACTGAAAGGATGGATTAATTTCGTATTACAGTAGTATCATCAATATCTGTGGTTAAACCAGTCCTGTGGTCTTTGGGGTTGAGATCGTAATTTCCCATTTTTCTGCAAATGAAGGAAGAACAGAGAGAACGTAGTAGATGAAAGAAGCCAAACTGTATTATTATAGCCTTTGACTGGTCAAATTAATAGTCTGTTTTCTAACCTATATTTTATTTGGCTGGAGGTTTAGTTCTGGTATCTTCTTTTCCTTTTTTTACTCTCAGTTTTTCAGTTACTTTTCATAGCATTTTATGATTTGTCAGAGTTTGGTTGCTTGGCGGAAAATGCTTGGCTCCTTGTGTCTTTGCTAACATAAAGGGATTAGTGTGTATAAATAAGGTATACAGGCGTACACCAGACTTACTCATGTTGTCTTCTGTGCAGCATCACCGTTTCCTTGAATATTTGTTAATCTCTTGATCTGCCTAGCTATTGATTTTGTTTTTCTGTATTATTATTATTTTTTCCCCCTTATTCTGGCTGCTTATTTTGTCTTACTCGGGTGATCTGCTACAGTTGAAAGGTTTTGTTAGCTTGCTATTCTCCTTTCTGACTGGGGCAGTATCAAAGATGTCCAGGAAGGAGTATGAGAATCGAGTAGTCACAGTGATACTGTGTCAGAGTGCTCGTCCTCCAGGGATATGACAGGACCTCTTTGAATCCAAGTCATGAAATTTGTGGTCTTAACCTTAAGCTATATTTTCTTGTGTGTGTAGATTTCTGATTCATTAGCGTCAGTCACCTCTCTCTCTCAGTTTTTTCTGCCTCTAACTTACATTATAAAATGCACTAAATGGTTGCATAAGTTGCTGCATTTTGTGCAGATTGAGAATATTATCCTGTCTCATTGAGTTGTTTGTGAATTTTAAAGGGATTCTAACGTGCCGTTTCGGTATATTTCAGTGAAATTCTAAATGTAGTTTCCTGTTCCTAGTTACAAAAGCTATGTGCTGCTGTGTTCCTGTTGTCCTGAGCTGCATGTCTAGCAGTCGTATAGTCTCAGTTGAGAGGCAAGTTGTTTTCTGATGTATAAGTAAGAACTTAGTTTTATCAAGTCTGCTTTGAGTATCAATCTCAACCTTCTTTAGCCTTAAGAAACTCGGGTATCGCTTTGCTAATTTTAACTAAAACACTGAAATGAAGCTCACTTTAGTATATGAGGTTCTCTCCTTGTTTTTGAGAACTCATTGTAGCACATGTAATCAGTTTGACAAATGTAAGTATTTAAGAAGATCTAAACAAGTATACAAAGTAGTAAAAAGGAGGGATGAGCTAACCCTGAAATGAGAAGAATTACAAAGTATTTTATCAGAGTTTTTATTTCTCAAGTTGATTCTTTCAGTACTACTGAATAAGCTTCCACCTCCTGTTTTGCAGCAGATGAGGTTTTCTTGGTTTTAAGTAATGCATATTTTCAAGTCCGTGAGGTCTGTGTTAAGAGGCACATTCCCCAGTAAATTCTGTTGGTGAGATCCTCTGGAGTCCTCTTAAGTCTACCTGGAAAGTTGGTGTCTCTCAAGTAATTTCCTTAGTTTTCACAACTGTAGAGTTAAAAATGAACTCCTCTCAGCTTCCCAATATATCTGTGTCAGACAGAAGTAATATAGTTTTGCTTGTCTTGAGATTAGAAGTGGGGAGAAGCTTGTGTGAATAGTTACAGCAGACACAGCAGAGAGGAGTTTGTGTTGGAACTAGTTCTGTCTCATCATAATTAGCTTTTAAATTTTTTGGGGAGAGGAGTTGGGGAGTTTTTCATCACCTAGCTTGGGCCTATGTTTAAATACTCCTTAATTCTTCACATTTTTTTAGGTTAGTGGAACAGCTCTGTTTCTGTTGACTGTCTGTAAGGCTTAATCAGACTGTTTCTATAATTGGGCAAAATGGTGCTAGTCTGGGTATCCCTGTAGCCAGTAAGTCACTCTTTCACGCAGTAGAAAGCTGTCTGCTGTAGGTACATCCCTGGGCTCCATCATTTGTGTAGATGGCAACAGCTGCGTCAGTTATCTGACAGCTGTGAATGTTATTTGTCAGGCTTTTATGAGGATTTAAAAGAACATAAATAATCAGGTTTTGCCACCTACTCGCAGCTTACATCACTTCAGTTAAGCTATTTAGTGCTGTTGAGGCAAATGCTTCTAGTATTTGAACCCATTACTGTGCCCTCATGCTGGGCAGGTGCAAATTTTTATTGCCTTGCTGAAACCCCGAAGCTTACACATCGTGTTTCACTGTAACAGTGCTTAGTGGATTGATTTTGCTGTGCTTCAGTCTTGTCCCAGAGGCACCTTCCTCGTACAGGTGAAATAAAATGCTGAGCAATATCCAACAATTCCTGTGCTTCAAGACAAGATTGACTATTTTTAAGCTGTGTCTGAAAAATGTTTGTCTGATGTGTTTGCTGGAGATCTCTAGGTGGTTCCATGGTTCCTAAAGAAATCTGTGGAACAGTCTTTTTTTTCCTGTTCGTCCTCTTATCTTAATCCTCCTGTCAGTCCTTTTATTTTGATCTTTAGCAGACAAGACAAACAGTTAATGCTTTTCTTCCAGTGTTCTCTGTATTTGAATTTTGCTTAGCAGCTCCTTTTTTTCTCCTCCCTAGATTAAGTAATTTGAGTTATTTCAGTCTACCCTTACATGTTATACCCTTACCGGTCTTGCTCTCCCCCTTTATGCTCTCTTCAGCCATCCTTATTTTTCTTAAAAGACAGTGCTGAAAATGGATGGTGTATACCTAGTGTATTGTTGTCAAGGAGTATGAGAAGATTGCTTCAAGTGTCTGGCAAATTATTGCTCTCTGTTATCTATTCCTGCCTTTTTTCAGAGCAGTTTTTGATGTGCTGTAGTAGCAGCTCCTGCTAAGTGAGTCTCTCCTGTTTTCATGTTTTTGCAGTTAATTATATATATCTGCACGTAGTTCTTTACTTTTATTCAAATTGAATTATATCCTATGTATTCAGATTCTTTCTTCAGTTTATCAAAGATCTTGTTAGTTTTGATCCTTTCCTGTAGTAGGCTTGCAGCTTTGTTACCTGCAGGTTTAATAAGCGTACATTGTGTTCAAAGGAAAAATCCTTGCTGTATGGCACAAAATTGGTCCTTTCATATTGATAGCCATGTGAACACAGACATGAAAACTGCCTTCAGTTTGCTGTTACTAGACCATGTTTCTGTAGCATTTTTTGGGAAGATAATGCGTATGTCAAGGTGTATACTGATTCTCTGAAAAAGCCTATCCTGTCATAGAAAGGTTGGTTTGGCTTGGGGGGTGGGTTGGGTTTTTTTTAACATGTTCATATTTATTAGCTTTTACCATCTTATCTTCTAAGTGGTTAAGACAGGAGTATCTAGCTAACTTTTTTTCTGGAGATTGAAACTAGGCTAAATGCTTTCTAATTCTTCTATTCTTGCTTCTCTTGACACCTGTTTCTTTAAGGTGGTATGCTTATCCTCTTCCAGTGTTGAAGAATCTGTTTTGTGTTTTGAGTCATTGATTTGTTAAAGCTTTGCTTCTTTTTAGCTTACTGCCTTTGTACTGTAGGGTATGTGAGGATACTCATCATTGAGCCAATTCAGTTAGGAAAAAAATCACTTATATTTTACAGTGCTCAGTGTGCAGTTAGACGAATTGTCAGAGCTGATCTAGCACCTGTTGCTGTTGAAAGAGCAGGTCTTCCTTGCTTTTGTCCTCCCAGTTCTGTGTTCTTCTGCCAAGCTGTGGTGCTTCTTGAGCTGGTAAACCAGTTTTGTTAATCCAGCAGAAAACTTAACCTACACCCGAGTTACTGGTTTTACTGGTGATTTAGCAGATTATATTAGTTTACTGTGCCAGAGGTAGCTCAAGGGTAAGTGCAGGACTACATGATCATCCTCATTCCTAAAAGCAGGCAGTTTGCATATTTGGGGAAATAATTTTTGTTGTTTTTTTTCCCGAGTTTGAAGTAATTTATTCCATGTTGCCCATGTTAACTGTGAGGGACACATGGTACTCAGGTAGTATAAAGAATAACGTAGGCATTTTGGAGGAAGAAATGCGAGAGTAATGATAGTTCATGTTTGTGTTGTGACTTCAGATGGGTGGTTATCTTCACTTGTTGAAGCTCTGGACACAGAGCTTTTCATTTCAGTTCTCTTTTAACTTATTATCTTCTCTTTTATGTCTTCCTTGTTTAGCTCTTAAAAGTTTAACTTTTGCAGAGAGGTTTTTGCTGTTTATTCCTTTTCTAATTTGTGAAATCCTGCTTGAAAGTATTCATTCTTCTGGTACTTGAGGGGAATTGCTGAAAATATTTTTCTTTAAAGAAAATCTGAAATAACTGGTTAGTGTTTCATTTTCTTCTCATTAAAGACTTGTACAGTGTCTGTTTCCATATACTGAGTTATTTTCCTGTGCTCTGGAAAGAATGCTTTATATTAGAACTAGGTATCTCTTGAGTTGTGTTTCAGTAGCTTTCAGTAGAATTTTGCATTCAATAGAATTCATTCCTTGTTTTTGAGCTCTTTGAATGTTTGGTTAGTTACTAAAAAGTTTGAATGGTTTTTAGCAACTGCTGGCAGTTACACAAGTTGCCCAAAGTATAGCCGTCGCCTCCTTTTTTTTTTTTTTTCTTTCTTTCTTCTGGATGATGAAAATTTTAATTTTATCCCTGTTAAAGCATATGTATTGCTTTGTTCTTTTTTTTCTTATAAAATAATCCATAAGACAGTGTGTGAGAGACTTTTTTTGATAGGTACTGGCAGCCTATTGTCTTCCAAGCAAAAAAATTTTTCACTTATTGAATATTGAACAAATAATCAGTTCACATCAAATGACATTAGAAATGTACAATACGTGCCCATTTGTTTTCCACTTAGAAAATAGTTAACTTTCCAGGTTGTTTCTGGACAGTTTAAGCCAATAAACATGAAGTGACAGTTGTATGTTGCTATTTTTGGTCACATAGTCTGTATTAAGTAAAAACAAACCTAAATAAAACCCTGGAAGTTCGTACTGTCAGCTTGGATAAGATCTGAGACTGAACCTTGGCATAGACCTTCCAGAGTTACAAGAGCATAATAGCTGCTTTGCTTTGACAAGATTGTTTTCCATGAAGGTATCTAATTGATACTATTTTTTAAAAATTCTTTGACTGTTTCACTTTTTTTTGTGGCACCAAAATTCAGAATAATTGGGAGGTCATCTACCTGGACTTGTGCAAAGCCTTTGACACTGTCCTTGTCTCTGAATTGGAGAGACATGGATTCGATGGATGGACAGTTAGTGGATAAGGAATTGGCTGGATGATTGCACTCAAAGAGTTGTGGTCAATGGCTTGATGACCAAGTAGATACCAGTGACAAGTGTCATTCCACAGGGTTGGTATTGGGACCAGTGTTGTTTAACATCTGTGTTGGAGACATGGACAGTGGGATTGAGTGCACTCTCAGCAAGTTTGCTGATGACACCAAGCTGTGTGGTGCAGTCAACACACTGGAGGGAAGGGATGCCATCCAGAGGGACCTTGAGAGATGGGCCCGTGCAAACCTCATGAAGTTCAACAAGGCCAAGTACAAGGTCCTGCACATGGGTTGGGGCGATCCCAGGCACAAATACAGGCTGGGCGGAGAAGGAGATGGGCGTGCTGGTTGATGAGAAGCTGAACATGAGCTGGCAATGTGCACTTGCAATGCAGAAGGCCAACCATGTCCTGGGCCACATCAAAAGAAGCATGACCAGCAGGTTGAGGGAGGTGATTCTCCCCCTCTACTCTGCTCTCATGAGGCCCCACCTGGAGTGCTGCGTCCAGCTCTGGAGTTCTCAGCACAGGAAGGACATGGACCTGTTAGGTCGAGTTCAGAGGATGCCACGAATATGGTCAGAGGGCTGGAGCACCTCCTCTATAAGGACAGGCTGAGAGAGTTCAGGTTGTTCAGCCTGGAGAAGAGAAGGCTTCGGGGAGACCTTAGAGCAGCCTTCCAGTACTTGAAGGGGGATACAGGACTGATGGGGAAGGACTTTTTAACAGGGCATGCAGTGACAGGATGAGGGGTGATGGATATAAATTGGAAGAGGGCAGATTTAGACTAGCTGGGCAGATTTAGACTAGCTGTTAGGAAGAAATGCTTTACTGTGAGGGTGGTGAGCCACTGGAACAGGTTGCCCAGTAAACTTGTGGATGCCCCATCCCTGGAGGTGTTCAAGGCCAGGCTGGATGAGGCTTTGGGCAACCTGGTCTAGTGGAGGGTGTCCCTGCCCATGGCAGGGGGGTTGGAACTCGATGATATGTAAGGTCCCTTCCAACCCAAACCATTCTGTGATTCTATGAAATTGCATGTTTGTTAAAATTAAAGCTTTAATGATGATGGATCCCTGTTGAGTAATGATAGAACTGTCAAGGCATCTTATTCTGATACCAAAACCCTGACTAAAAAAAAAAAAAGGGAAAGACAAGTATTGTGAAGTACATGTTATTTAAAAGTAAAAAATAGCCACATAGATTGGCAAGTATTTTTAAACTCAGAGCAATTTGTTCAGTGAAATTTTGATGCTTCAGTATTGGTTCCCATTTGGAACTGAAAATATACGTGAGCTTTTAAGGATTTGAAAGGAGTTGGCAAGGAACAGAAAGCCTTTTACGTATGGTTCCAAGATGTACCAAATAAGAAAGAATGGTGTATTGCCTCTTCATGACTACAGTGTTTGATATGACAGATTTAGAGGAATAGCAGTGAATGTGAAGCTGTATGTTTTCAACTCTAAGATACAAATGTGTAAGTGCAGTGCTTATGCACTTGTGTAGTGAAATGGAAACCCACTATTCCCTCTGATTGCCCAGCATATTTTTATGGTGATTTAATGTTTTTGTTGCTCTTTGGTAGGGCTTTCTTTGTGGGTTTCTTGAAATTATTTTTGGTTCAACAGGTTTGGATTTTTTTTTCTATGAAGACTGCTTTTCTAGACGTCCTACTTTTAAAGCTGAATAAGTGAAAGAAATCTAAACCTTCAAAATTCTCTCAGAAAAATGTTGCAACTTCAACTGAAGAAAAAAACCCTACTGTATTAAAAATAGGAGTTCAGTTATGACTTGCCTCAGTTTACATTTTTTAAGGTCATCTCTTTGAATTCTTGGTTTCTCTGGATTGTTCCTTTCAGTTTGTGTCTTTTCCAAACAGAAAAATGGAAACATTGTTATATATAGTGTCTAAAATGTTATCGTTTTGTAGGATAATGCTCAAATATATTGTTGTCAGTTTGATACACATATTGAGATTTAGTTTTAAGATTAGTTCAGATACTAAGATATTTATGCTAAAATGTTTGCTTTTTAGAACACCATAGAATCATTGAATGGATTGGGCTGGAAAGGACCTTAGAGATCATCGAGTTCCAACCCCCCTGCCATGGGCAGGGACACCCTCCACTAGCCCAGGTTGCTCAAAGCCTCATCCAGCCTGGCCTTGAACACCTCCAGGGATGGGGCATCCACAGCTTCTCTGGGCAACCTGTTCCAGTGGCTCACCACCCTCACAAGTAAAGCATTTCTTCCTAATAGCTAGTCTAAATCTGCCCTCTTCCAATTTATATCCATCACCCCTCATCCTGTCGCTGCATGCCTTGTTAAAAAGTCCTTCCCCATCAGTCCTG
>NW_010122870.1:0-686 GCF_000699245.1 Pterocles gutturalis
CTGCTGCAGCATGTTGCGGGTGGCACCCCATTGCTGCCTGCTCTCTGCTCTCCCGATATGAATTTAAGGAAGGGGAGGGGGGTGTGGTCACCGTTGCCCCGGCAACTCCCGTGCCACATCAACCTCTCACGGGAGAGCTGGTGCCGGGATTCGGGTTATGCCGCTGTCTCAGGGTTTCCCTGTCGAAGGAATCTCCCGAAACCCCCCCTGTGCCTCGTGATCAGTCGGTCTGTCAGAGCTGGGTCGGCTCTGAAGCAGCTGATCTCAGCGACTGAGTAACTGATTTGTAACTGGGTGGTTACAAATAGGACCTGGTGTGATGTAAATGTAGTCTATATAGAAAATGAATAGGGCTTCTATCCATCTTGCTATCTTTCACAATAAAAGGACAGGATTTAATTTCAACAGGTGATGTAAAGGACTGGATGCAGAATTTTGAGTCAGGAGAGTGAGAAAGGCTGTGCTGACTTTCTGTGCAATCTTGTGAAAGTTACTTAAAGTTACTTAGTGCCCCCGCATCTTTCTCTGCCATATAGCCAGAATAATATTCACTCATTTTTACAAGGTGCTTTGAGGCAAGAAAAAAACCATTGTACTGACATTAAAACTAGACTTGGTCTGGGGGCTGGGCTTATGTGTGAGGGAGTTGCAGATGTGCCCTGCCTGTCCCCACCCCCCTTCACGCC
>NW_010122871.1:0-24759 GCF_000699245.1 Pterocles gutturalis
CCCTACAGCTCAGACCTATTACAAACCAAATTTTAAAGAATTAAATGTTTCCATTATGGAGGGATGCAATGCTGTTCAACTTTAGCTGTGTTTTAAATTCACCATTATCTCTAGACATAAAATCCACTGCCACTACCAACTATTAATAAACCAAAATAGCTCTCACTGAAGATACGTAAGTGCCTTGATGAAGCAGATACAAGGCAATTTCATTTTTTCCAATTGTCGGCCATTGTGCGCACTTTTGCACTTTGGAAATTTATTTGTATCTAATAAAAAAAACAGATGAGACAATCTTGAAAGTGAAATAGAGTTAACTTACAAAGTTTTGAAATTTATGTTCAAGTTACAATGTATCTGCAGACATCCACATACACATGTATCTGCATTATAAAATAAAGACAGAGAATAACTACTCTGAGACACACTGTGCTAGACAACAACTGGTATGCAAAGAAAATGACAGTGTGTCCTTTCTCTAGATGACAAATTTAAATTCAGCCACATAAGCAGGAAATGAACATTACAAATGTCTCCTGGTTGCTGACAGTTACCGGTATAAAATCACTAGACCATTTTAGTATGTCCCTTAATGTAATTTATTTCCATGAAGCAACTACTATCCTCATTAGCCATTTCTGACACCTATACAACCAGAGGTGAAGGACTAAAACGCAACAAGAACCTATTTTTGCAGAACATCTTCTTGAGGCACTGAAATAATGCAAGTCTGAAACATCGCATTTCAGTCAGAAGGATTACTAAAACCACTATAATATAATGATAGTAGCAGTGGTCATGACGTGATAAAGAACATACAGGCAAGATTACTCTTGTGTGCTGGTAGGCTTCAGGATCAAAACATTAGTGTTTAATGGTCTTAAGCAAAAATTACTTCATGAAGTTTGATGTAAGCTCACATGAGCTGCAATGAAAACAGTAAAAAAACCCTTTCAAAATATAAGATTTGCTACAGGTACTATGCCAATAAAATTGTATGTCCACGTATCATCAAATTTTTAGAAAGAAGTTTTAGAAGAACATGCATGTTCCACCTCACAACCACTTTTTGCAGCTATGCAGGTTTTTTCATAGTGAGTACAACCGTGTGTCACGCAAAGGTTCAGATAAGATTTGTAAAGACTCTAGCACACTGTTCAACAGTGAATCTTATCACTAGCAAGTAAATTTGATTTATGATAAAATTTAGTAAGAAAGTCAAGCTTGATTTAGCTTCAGAAGATGAAATACGCTTACTGTGCAAAATATATTTTTAGGTTTCCCCAAATCCAGTCCAATGAAATTAATTGTGGTTCAACTGAAAACACAGTGACTACCTTAATTTTAGGGCAACATTTAAATGCAGTGAGTATCTTCAATTTCTTTATTTTTATTTCCTGTAGGATTCCCTGATTCTATCTATTCCTATCACTAGTGGGTTATATTGTTGGGGTTTATTTTATTTTATTTTCACATTTTCCACCAATGGATAGAAGAGGTCGCTATTTATAGTAAGTTTCCCCAAAATAAAGGCAGAGTGAAGATCATTATTCAAACTGAAACACTCTTCGAATTCTTGCTACTGTATATTTCTGCTGAGTATCCACAGCTGTAGTTTCTCTTCATAAAACACAGACTGGCATTATTTGACACAAAATAACACATTGCTGTGACCGTGTTTACTCGTGCTGATTCAGGATAACAGTATTTTATTACTGTGTGATAACAGCAATGAACTTTCATCACTTCTGTGATCAAGCTTGAATGTTTTTCTGGACTTAACATTTATCTGATTTGTATTTTACTTAAAAACATTCAGGATCAAGTAATGATGGGACAAATTCAACACCCTATCTGAATTCAAAACAATAAAAATATATGCTCAAAAATGTGATTTTAATTAAGAATTCTTAAACACACTAGAAGCAGTACTGTGTATGAAATTCTGCATGTCAGAAAATGCAAATTTACTCATCATTTCAAAAGCCAGAACCCACTGTTACATCTAAACCTTTGTTTGCTATGAAATGCACTGCTTTTTCAAATAAGTTGACTCCCCTGAGAATAAATAAACATAATCTTGAAAACAAATACTAATGGCCAATACGAAATTAGAGAGAGAGAGAGAGGGAGAAAAACATTATGATGTTTCCCCTCATGGGAATCCAGCTTCATTACAATCATCATTGCGTCTGCCTTTGTCCTTGGTATGCTCTCCTTTCACGCATGCTGTGCCTTCCTTCCTCACTGCATTAATCACTGTCCACAGTTGGTACAATTTAGCTGTGGTTCTGTTAAGAAAATCATAGACTGTTCGAAATTCAAGAAGTACAACAGTACTTATGAATTAAATAGAGTTTAATAACACAGTACAAATCTTGTGAAGTCTTAGTCTTAAATTCTGTTACGAAAAAATGTTACATAATTCCATATATACTACAGGTCATTTTTTAAAAGATATCTGTTAAAAATAATTGTGCTCTTGAGGTTACACTAGTCATTGGTGACAGTTTACACACTTAGCTAAAAACAGTATTTTATTATTTTACCAACAATCCCTATCTTAATTTTCTAATTCAATTTCACTACTGCCATGCGTGACTAAATGGGTCTTGGTAATTTCTCATTTAATTTCTGACAGAAAAGTCCTTAGTTTCAGTTGCAAAAATCAAATAATGCTTTATTTCCTTAACAGCTATATGTTCTTGTCAGGCTGCTTATGAAAAAAAAACCAGCTAAGAAATTTGCAAGCAGAGCTTGAAAGAATAAATAAGCCTCTCCCTGCAAATCCCACAATCTTTATATGCAAACCTACATGTAACTAAAACTGTCTACAAGCTCTCTTTCCCCCTCTTTTATTCTCTCTCATAAACACACACAAGAACATACACAAGTAAAATCTTAAGTACAGCTCTTCTTAAAAAAAAACTCGGAAAAATATGCCAAGTTAAAGAAGCAAAGGTGCAAAAAGTACCTGATCTAACAGAAGTATATATGTACGCATGCATAGTAATTAAAAAAAAAGGAATTTATTTACTTATTAGTGAATTCCAATTGTCATGCTCTCATACTGCTACCAGTTTTCCCTGCTACATAGCTAACAACAGTGCTAACCATGGAAGAAGGCTGAAACTTGTGTTCAAATAATTAATACAATTCTCTTTATATGCATATGCGAAGAGTGTTTCATCAGTAAAATGCTGCAATAGTTACAGCAAGATGTTGTTATTCTGGTCAGAATTTTTGTTTTATATGACTCTGCCTTCATTATCACCTGCAAACATAACACAACCAGTAAAAATGGAAGACAACGCAAAGGGACAAGATTTCTCCAGGAAGAAAAATACTCATTTTTTTTTCCAAGTAATAGGAAACATGCATTTAATTATCTACATTCTCACATCAACTTTCAACTAACACAGAATGCAATCAATACAGTGAAAAAACATATTTAGTTTATATGTTTACCCACGTTCAGTTTCATCAAAAGAATAATGAAGGTTCATGTTCCCCTTCAAAAATACAGTTTACATAGCAATCACTTTTTAAATAGCATAACAGCTGTTTTGAGGATGTTGGTTTTTTTAATGCAATTGATTCCTTTTTTTCTCCAAGTTGAGTCCGTTTTGCCCATGACCATAAGCAGTGAGTGATCCTTCCCTGTACTTGGGTTGACCCATGAGCCTTCTGTTATATCTTGTCTCCCATCACACTGGGGGCGAGTGATCAATCAGCCAAGTGGTGGGTGCCTAGTGCCAGCTGTGCCTAAACCACAACACCTTCTTATATTGCCCAAAGCTTTACCTAGCACTTCCTAGCAAACAATATCTGCTCTCTACAATTATAGGCCTTACCTACACCTCACAAAAAGACACTACCCATTGAATCAGTGACACTACTGGAGTCAAGGAGTCAGTGTTACAACACAAGCAACTTTCACAGGGATGTGTGATGCCTTGGGGAGAAAAAACAACACAGCTAGATACAAAGCTCTCCTTGGTAGCTGTCCAAACAAAAATTATAATAATATTAGCTTAGAAAGACTACGAAACTTCATAAGCAGGTGCTTTGGAGTGTAAGAGCCTGGACAAAAGCTATTTAGGACCTCAAGCATCCGGGCAGTACATAAGGCACTGCATACTAGATGACTTGTAGTCACTGTAAGATCCCTTTCACATGCTGGAATTGGATGGTGATGGACACATGGAGTCAGAACAACTGTTCCTTCCTTGATACAAATCCATATCCATTTAATGCCATTATCTTTCCTCAAATATGTGATAACATCACTTTAGTTCTGTCAGAAAATGACTTATTGTAGGCAAACACGTGAGTAGGAACATGAGAAACATGTCAAGAACACTACAGTTCGAATTTCAAGCCTGTCGCTCCTCTCCTTGCTGGATCTAATGAACACTGACACAACTACATGAGTGATGGATTTCAGCTGAACTACAGTACATTTACAATGAGGCTAGGACCTTAAAACGTTAACACAGTTTTATCAGTCATAAACTCTTTCTCTCTCACCACGGAAGTACTTACTCCCACTGCCACACTGTCCAGTAATATTATTGCAAATAAAATTAAAAACGTTCTGACTAGAATTCTCATACCTATTTTAGCCAATTTTTCTCTGGTTTACAAATAAAAGATCTTCAGAAGAGTAGTTTCACTTAATCTATGAAGCGTACGATCAAAGGAGCTGGACATCTGAAATAAATATTTAGCCAGTCACCTCTCTGATTACAATAGAAATGTGTCATGAGAACCAAAAAAGAACATTGCAAAAGCAACTCCTGAGGAACATCTCACATTTTTCCTATGTGGAAGAGGGGCTAACTTTTCCGTAAGCATTCATAGAAAACATTTAAGCTAGTTTTCTTTTAAATTTTCAGTGCAGGAATACTGTCAGTACACACACCAGCTTCCATCATTGCCAAGTTGAGTAATAAATTGAGAAAAACTCTCCAATCAATGAACCAGAATTCATACTTGTTCACCACTAAGAGGCAGAAGGACATCTGTGTCACTTAAAAATCCTTATCCAAAATCACAGGAACAGAAACAAAATTATTTGGAGCTAGCTAAAACTTGTCATTTCTCTAAAGCAGCATGAAATGTGAAGAGAAAATACGCCTTCTGAGAACCTTGCCAAAGCATCAGGTAAAGAATTATCTATAACAAGGACAAAAGTGCTACCAACAGCAAGAAAAAACTGAAACAAAAATCTGTCCTACAGGATAGACATGCAATGTTTTAAATTATAAATCCACATTTTAAAACATACTTAATATTTACACTGTGTTTTCATCCAAGGCTTGGGAACTGCAGTTATGCTAAAGAGTCATTATGAATAATAATTTAATCCAAACCATTCACAATGAAGGTTTTCATTCTGAAAATTTTTCTGTACTCTGTGGACAATTAATCCGCGTATGTTAAGATTGCCATAAATAGGAACTTTTTAGCATCAGAAGCACATGTTGCTGAATCAGAAAAAAAGAATTCTGTATATTGTAAGTAAAGCTTTATGAGCAGTTACTCATCAAGACTTTGATTACTCAGTTACCTTTATTTCCAATACTTAAAACAACCTCTGTAGCACTTTGCAGGATACCAGCTTGAGCAGTTAGAAGTTCTACCTATACCTGAAATTCACAAGGCAAAATATTTTCAGAGCTGTGAAGATAAAAGGAAGACATACAAATACATGGAACAAGTACAAGGTGGAAAAGTAGATTCTTGTAACGATATGGAAACAGAGTGTATACATTAAAAATCCCTTTAGTAAGCCTGATAACCTGCAACCTCCTTCACATTCCTTGACAAAGACATATGTAAAGGTTTAGAAGCTAAACGAAAACAAGGATCTCCACAAAGGTCAGAAATTTCATAATTTGTGCAAACGGCCCTTTCAAATACAAAGTATTCCTCAATGTCATTTTTCTTTTTTTTTTAATGATGTACACAGTGTCCAGGGTTAAGCTGAGACAGAGTTAACTCTCTTCATAATAGCTATCAAGAGGCTGTGTTTTGGATTTGTGCTCAGAAGAAAGCTGATAAAAAGTGATGTTTACCTGCTGCCAAGGATGGCAGACCGGAGAAGCTGGGAGGGAGCACAGCCCCAGTTACTAGCCCAGGATTTGATCTTAGGCTCAGGATTGAGACCCAAAATGGCCAATAATCTATTCCATAACATACACGTCATGCCCAGTGTATAGGTGAGGACCCTCCGGAAGATCGGCCCTTTTGGTTCCAGATCTCTTTTGCTCCAGGTCATCTTGCTCCAGGTGGTCACTCTCCCAAGGCCTTCCCCCCCTCACCCCGGTCAGCTCTCGGTCTGGGACGCTTGGGCTGTTATCTCCATTCCAGGAGTGCGGTTTCAGGGCTCTCCCTGCTCCAGGATCATTAGCCAGGAACACGCTGAGCCTTGGTCATCGGGTGGGGGAACAGTATCACTGTGTACCACTCATTTGTATATTTGTATATAGTATTATTTTCAATATTATTGTAGTTTAGTTATTAAATTATTTTTATCTCAACGCACAACTCCCTTTTTCCCTTTACCCCTTTAAGTCTCTCCCCTATACTCGGGTGTGGGGGGGAATTGCATGAGTGGGTGTATGGTTTGGCCCCCAGCCAAGGGCTAACCCATCACAGAAAGAAAGGGGAACATATGTATAAAGAAGGGATAACCAGGGTTGCATGGCAGATTTTACATTAAAAGACTCAATGGTAACCAAAATACTATCAGAACAGTGAAATTAAAAACACCAAAATAAGGAAAATGGAATTTTTACTTGGAGAATGTAAGCATGGAACTGTTTGTTGGGATATTTTGTTTAATACCTTTTTTAATTTGTCATCAACAACTAGAAGTCAGATGTTTGTTAAGTAATACTTAAACTTCTGATCTAGGAATCTTTCTATGAATATCTAGTAATAATGAACTTGAAGCAAGACAGACAAACCCAGAAGCTGGCATTAAGTCTCATTTCTACTAATTAGAGACTGTTTTAAGCTCTGCGCATTTTTTAAGTGCTAAATACAAAATTTTATTCAGAAGGTCAAAATTCACACATACACACACATGCACACAAAGAAGCAAAACAAAAGGGGCAGATTTCCAAAATCCCATTTGGATAAAAAAGGAAACCAAAACAGAACAAAAATTTGCCCAAATATTCCACGACATTTACAACAATAATAGCTTTCCCTTCGGTTTAGATTTTTAAAGAAGAATGCTAAATATTTTTAGCTTTAAAGAATTTAAAAATATGGATAAATCAAGTGAGATCAGAATTAGCATAAATAAACATTTTGAATAACCTGACATTAAGTGGTTCCCGGATCTTTCCCTCTCAAAAATATTTGACATATCCTATTAACAAAAATTAAACAAAAAAGCTTTCAGAATCCTTTCCCCCAAAAAAACCTAAATCCCCTTTATTTATAACTAAGACTCTGGAGAACATACAGACAAAAACCTTGAGATTAAACACTCTTTGATAACCCACTTTAACTGTCTCTTTGTAAGGAATAAATCAGAAGAGGAAGGCACAAAGAGATATTGTTTCAATATAAAATTAAGACTACTGTTTGAAGAGACTGCCATGTTTCCTTTAATACATAAAGGGTAAAAACTTATCATTCTTGAATTTGAAGGCCAAACTGCATGTAAGTATGGATAGCACACAATATTCTGTCAACTGATGTAAATTATTTCCTGACCATTTTTCGTACGAAGGAAAAGGCTATTAAACATGAGAAGACATTTTAGACTGCATGAAATACTGTTGGATTTTTTTTGCAATTACATCTCCTAAAGTCAGTAAAAACCAATGTGTAATGTTCAGTAAAACAGATAAATGTGTTCTACTCGGCAAATACTAATCTGACTAGATCCCAAGAACATCTATTACTATTAAGAATAGGCTTGTGCAGTAACCGGCAACTAAAGTAAGTTTTAAAAAACCCCAAACCTCCATAACAACACAAGAGAGAGAGACAAAGACAGATCTGCAATACTTGACTTTTTTTGCACTACAGGTGGCTCCAGCTTTCACTTCAGACAAAAAATTGTTAAAGGACTCTTTTTCTTAAAAGACCTGCTGTCCTGCAAAAATTCCATCTGGACTTCCCTTAACTTTTTTGGCCTCAACTGATTCTTCTGAATGTAAAATATCAAATAGTTACTATGCTTTATAAACTGTAAGATGTCCTTCAGTGGAGAATGAAATTACAAAATACATATACATATAGCAAAGCATGTACCTGTACATTTTAATGTCAGTTTAGACTGAAAGAAATTGTAAATCACGAAAAAAGGAGCTCACATAATACATAAGATGAGTTTAAAAATTGTATTCTTGCCTGAAATAAAAGAAATGCTAGAATGAAGAACTAACAAAGATGCTGTGACGGAACATGTCCTTTCATTTTGAGGTCTTTGAAAGAACAAAGGATTTCTTACAGAAATTTTTAAATCTTTCATTTGAAAAAACTAATAAGGTGTATTGTTTCACAAGGAAAACGAAGGCTGGTTGCAAAAAGTTAATTTCATTATTCCCCGAATGCTAGAAGCTAGAATAAAGAAAACCATAAAAGAAGAAAGTCCCCATTAGAAGTATTGAGTAACCCATAGGATATCCATCCTCTGGTCATGAGGGAACTGGCTGACATCGCTGCCAAGCCACTCTACATCATATTTGAAAAGTTGTGTCAGCCAGGTGAAGTCCACAGTGAGTGAAAAAAAGGAAATATCATGTCCATTTTTAAAAACAGTAAAAAGAAGGATCCTGGACACTACTGACCAGTCAGCCTCACCTCTATGCCCAGTAAGATCATGAAACAGATCCTCCTGGAAGACATACCAAAACATATGGAAGGCAAGGAGGTGATTGGAGATAGCCAACACGGCTTCACCAAGGGTAAATGCTGCCACACTAATTTGGTGCCCTTCTACAATGCAGTAACTGCATCAGTGGACAAGGGAAGAGTAACTCATGTAATCTATCTACACTTCTGAAAGTCTACACTTCTGAAAGGGCTTTGGTAAGGTTCCACACAACATGCTTGCCACGAAATTGGAGAGATATGGCTTTGACAGATGGGCTACCAGATGGATAAGGAACTGGCTAGATGGCTGCATCCAAAGAGCTATATTCAATGACACCAAGTGGAAGCCAGTAACAACTGATGTCCCTCAAGGGTTCGTACTTGGACCAGTGCTATTAAATATCTTTATTAATGTCATAGGTAGTGGGGTTGAGGGTGCCCTCAGCAAGTATGCAGATTTTCATAAGGGGGAGGCTGCACGGGTGGCTTCTGCAAAAGAAAACCAGGGGCTGCCTTCATGTCAGACAGAGCCAAGTCCAGATTCCTCCAACAGACCCACTGCAGGGCACTGCTGAGCCTAGAAGTGATGCTGAGGGTGTCACTGTGATAACATGTTTAAGAAAGGGTAAACAACCACCACACCGCAGTTGTAAGTGGGGAGTAAGAAAATGTGAGAGAAACAGCCCTGGAGACACCGAGGTCAGTGAAGAAGGAGGAAAGGAGGTGCCCCAGGCAGTTGAGCAGAGTTTCCCCTGTAGCTGATAGAGAAGACCATGATGAAGCAGCTTGTCCCCCTGTAGCGCGTGGAGGACCACAATGGAGCAGATACCCACACTGCAACCCATGCAGATCCTCGTGACACAGCTGGTGGATGTCCTGAAAGAAGCTGTGGCCCATGGAGTGCCCATGCAGAAGCAGGCTCCTGGCAGAAGCTGCAGCTTGTAGAGAGGAGCCCACACAGGAGCACATTGTCTGGCAGGAACTGAGGCCTGTAGGGAGCAGTCTGTTCCTGAAGGACTGTAATGTGTGGAAAGCACCCATGTTGCAGCAGTTCATGAAAGACTGTTATCCCATGGGGGACCCACACTGGAGAAGGGGAAAAGTGTAAGGAGGATGGAGTGGCAGAGAGAAAGCATTGTGAACTGAATTGCAACCCCCATTTCCCCCCTGCACCACTAAGAGGGCAGGAGGTAGGAGACTCGAGAGTGAAGTTGAGCCTGGGAAGATGGGGAGGCAGGGGGAAGATGTTTTTAGTTTTACATTTGTTTTTCGCTATCCTACTCTATATCCTTCTCCCCTGAGAAAAGGGAGTAACAGAATAGCTGTGTGGGAACCTGTCAGCAAGCCAAGGCTGACCCACCACACTTAAGCATAATTATATAATTTACCAAGACTTAAATCCGGCTTCATTTTTACAAAATTATAATCCAGATAAAAAGCAAATAGATCAGTCCATCTGTTCCTTTTTATATATAAATATTCAATTTTCTGAACAGCGTTATTACCTACAGGGTCAATGGTGCCCTTTTCCTAGTCATGACTGAAATGAGACATTAAAATCTCTTAGAATGAAGATGCTAGACTAATCTTTACATGCACTAGACAAGCATTAAAAATTCTAAGATCACTCACAGGATTCCAGCTGTTGTATCAGATATAGGCATAATGCTGTGATACATTTAAAAAGGCACTTAACATGAAGCACATTTTAGTCCCACTGAATTCAATAGGACCCCTCAGATATGAATTTAAGTAACAGATTATATTCAGCTGGAAATTACATGTTAAGAAATTAAAACACATTCTTTAAAGCCATGCCATGAATTCCTTACTGCTGAGTTTGTTAGTTTGTTAGTTTCTTTGAGCCTTGGTTTGTAACATCTGGTATCAGAAAAATGTTTAACAATGTTAAGTGGATAACAAAAGGTAAACTCTTACACTACATCCTTTCACAGTGACACCAAGAATGGCTGATTATATATAATAAAATAAAACCCATTATCACAACATTGCCAAGAGAACTTGAACACTAGTAAAAGATTTTACTTAATGTAATTGTCAGTCCAAATAAGAAAGAATGCTTCATGTCATTATCATGTTTTTTACATGCTGTATGTATACACATAAACACAGCCTTATTACTGCTGAGCTTTGAAATAAATAATATGACAAAAACACAAAGAAAAATACAAACGGGACAAATTACAACGGAGACTAATCAGAATCGAACTATGCTAAATTGATCTATTATCTTTCTTTGATATAATACTTGATTTTTCAGACACGGGGAAAAAGATACAACTAATCTATTTCTATTGAGATACCACTGATCTGTAATTTTCAAAAAAGTATGCATTAAATGAGAAATCAGCAGTTAAAATCAAAACAAACTGGGATTATTGTTAAGAGATATAAAACTGATCCTGAGCTCAGCTGGGGAAAAAAAAAATAAAAATAAATAAAATAAAAAAAAACCACATAAAAAACAACACTGTAAAGTTATATGGAATTTAACACATTATTCCTGCAGGATCACCTTTGGGATTTTAAGAATTGTAATTATTCATTTTTGCTGGAAAAAAACCCAAAATTAGCTAATGAAACATGCTAATGATGATACAAAACTAAAAGGGACTGCCTTTCACTATAGTGGAAGGTGTTGTCATCATAGAGGAAGATCTCAATATCACATTAAAGGAATTGGATGTAGAGTACTGGAATAACAGAAATAAGAGAAGTCTCAGCCATAAAAAGTACAAGGCAAAGTGCTCAAAGACTACTGCAAAGGGTGGCTACTATATACAGCAGAAAAATGCATACATATATTAACTAATCATAGTATTATAATAAAAGGCCAATGAAATCCAGATATTTGAATAGCAAAGAAGTTTCTGGAAAGAGTAAGAATATAATTTCCTCATAGGGTTGTAGAAGAACTAATACTAGTGCTATAAAAAACAAATCTAGCCTTTGACAACATTGTATCTTTAAGCTTACACAGATTTCAGTTACACAAGTGCAAGAAAAGTGCATTCCAAAACGAAAAGTTACAGATAGGGTGTATTAGGGTAAGAAAAAGAGATTCCACGTTTCAGGAAAGACTTAGTAAGATAGCCAATAAAAATAAAGGCTAACTGGTATTGATAAGTACTTTGCAAAGAAGAACAAAAGTTCTAGTGGGTAAACATAAGGGAAGAAGAAGAAGGTTTATTCAAATGATAAGCACAGTTATAAGCATAAGGCACAGCCCAAGTGGTTATGAGCTAAGGCTAAGTCTCAAAGGAAACCAACTTACCAATTTACGATTTTCAAAGCAATAATCTGTTTACTGCCTCAAGTAGCTGTTCATCCCTTAAGACCCTTCTAGGCATCTTTCAACTAGAACCATAAAAATACTTCACTTGGGATTTAGCACATCTGAAGCAGCAGCAGAATAAACATGTGAAAATTGTTCAGAGGGAAAGGGCCAGTGGAAAGATGCAACAACAGGAAAATCAGGACTATAACACAGAGCTACCAACACCTAAATTAAAAAAAGGCAGATGAGCTTGTGGGTGGGTGGCTGCCACTCTCCTTTTCATTAGTCCTTCAACAGCGCTGATTAACTTTTTTCCTGCAAATGTAATGTAATAGAGAAAACTCAAAAGTGCCTTTTTTTCTCTTTTTCTTTTTCCCTCATTTCCCCCCTTTTAAATGTTCTACTGGCTGTGTCCACAAGGTTAAAATAACAATTCTGGTATTAATAGAAAAAAAGTAAGTATAGGCTACAAATTAGAAAATGTATGAGTTATCAAAAGAGTCATGTTCAAAATCTGATTCAAGACAAAACTCAATGGTTTAGCACTAAGAGATTTATTATAATGTCTAATATGCACATTTTACCATTCTATAGCATAGTGCTCACCACTGCCCTAGTAATATCCCATAATATTCCTTTGGAGTTTTCATTTCTAAAAAATCTTCCTTTTCAAAAACTACTTGAAATGGATAGACACCCCCTGACAAACCAGAGCAACAAAACCAAACAGAAGAGATCCTCATTCTAATTCATGTTCAGCCGCTGACTTTGTCAGTCATTTTAAGTTACTTGATCAATCTATGTGGGATTTTTAAATCAATGGGAGTTGGGCAGCCACCTCTCATATGCTTTAGAAAATCCTCCCTTTTAATACTTCAAATATCCATTAAAAGAAAATAAAACATAGTAGAAAGAGATTAAGAAATTTTATAGTAAATATGAATTTTTAGGTCAGTGTATTATAGTAACCTAGTACACTACTTTCCCATCACAGACAATTTTATTTTTAACAGTGGCTTAAAGCAAAAGGATAGCGAAATATGTGATTCTGTGCCCCAAACACTTTGTTACCTGACAAAACTACAGAAAAGCATACTGAACACAAGAGAGGCATCAAGCTGGTAATACACTCTACACACTTTCAATATCATGGTCTGCATCAAAACCTTAAAATTAGCAAGTTACCACCAATCTTCTACATCTCAAGAGCAAAATCAATTTAATAAATAAAACTCAAAGGATAAATCCTGATTTCTTTTTGTGGAACTTTTTAATATATAGATAGTTTAAATCTGTACTTAGCATATTTCTGTTCAAAGTGCTATTACACAGGTGTCTCTAAATAGCAAAACTTTTGCTTGCTTATGTTCATTTGCTGTTGATACTGGCACCCTATATATGAGAAAGTAGCATTTGCCAGGTGTTCTACAGAAGCCTTATGTCTCTGCTAAGTGCCTTTTTCAACGGATCCTGTTCTGGACCTTACTCCAACTCTCACGGGAATCTTGACCAAAAGGAAACTAGCAGATTGGCCACCCAGCTGAAAAAAAAAAAAATAAATAAATTAATAAAAGGAACAGAAACAGCAGCTTCATCCACAGACTGCAAAATTTTCTTAATATATGGCAGTCTGTGTTGTTCTCCAAAAACACAAAACTAAGGAATACATGCCACTATCAGTGCAGGGAAGAGATCCAAGCTCCAACCACACAGACTGTTCTAGCTCTCACAGGTCCAAAAGGATGTTATAGGGCAGAAACAGGAAGAGAAATAAACTGAGTAAGTGAAGGCAGTTACAGTTATCATATCTCAAATGCAAGGAACTAAAATAAACTATGGAGAACAGAAAAAAAATGCTGCTTGTATTGTCTGGTATTACCACTGGCTGACCTCCTTTTCACTCTGTGATCTTCTGTAGCACTGACATACCTACCACCTTCCAACATGGCAAAAGGAGAAAAAATCACTTATGTGAGCACGCAGACAATGAGACCATGATAAAGATAAGTGGGAGCAGACATGGCACGAAAAGAGAAATAATGACACAAAAAATTACGGTCCAGGCTGTAAAAAGTGAATTGCTATCAACAGAAGTCATATTAATGCCACTACTAAAAGTGTTTGCATGACCTGATAGATTAACTGATTTCATGACATAAAAATGTATCGGTTCTACACATGACAGCTCCTACCAGGAATCTTGCATAAGTGCCATTTTTGTAAGCGTTTGGGGTTTTTTTGTACAATTGTACTACTTTATACTATCAGTTACATTATTATGTGCAATTACTATTACTGTATCCCTAAAAAATAAAACAGCTTACTGATTAATAGCATAGAAACAGTAAGTGGTATTTCACACTTATTAAAGTTTCAATTACTAAAATGCTGTTTGCAGATATTTGTTCTGCCATGTTCTTGCATGATTTGAGCCTTTTCAGGATATGTATGAACTGATCTATTTATTAAGTTGAAACATTATTTTCTGTCCAATCAATTGGTCAACCAATGAGTGTCTAACAATTAAAACGAAATTAAGACAAACTGTAGAAGGATCCATCATTTTCTTTAGGAAACCTACCAGCACAGTTCTGTGCCTGAAAGACAGATGCGGAAGAGTTGCACCAGGAGGTTACTTAACCATGTTTCTGGGGAGAAGAGGCTAGTTGTAAGGCATTTTGGCCTACTCTCAACAAAGCAACAACAAGGGAGAAAGGCAGAGAGATGGCAGAGGCTGTTCTGATTAAACCTGAAAACAATATGAGGCGCACACACTTTGATGTGACCAATGTGCGGGCTGCTACAATATTACTATATTTCTCAACTTTCATCACCATATTTATTTGCTAGATATTTCCTTGAAATACCTTCAACATTCAGATTAGATTTCAGTCACAATGCCTCATTTATAATTCATTTAATCCTAGTCTTTATATAGAAAAAAAGTATCTGAAGTGCATGTCAGGAGGCTATGCATGAATAACAAGCACATGTATTGCAATGGAAAATAGATTTAATTTAGTGATTTCTACCTACTCTGCAATATGATAATGTTCTTATATTAGAATATGAGAAATGCTTTTCAAAAGAGACAGAATTCACATACTTTGAATAATTCAAATGCTCTTTGAAGAAAGTTATTCAAGAATACTATCATGTGAGACTGACAGTGTTAACTGAACCTATGAGGTAAGCTGGAAAACAAACCACGAAATCTGGTGACGTTTCTCTTGTTACTAACACACACGCAAATTAAGACAGTTTCCACATTACATAGCAGCAGAGTAATTGATGTAGCATGCATTTGAAAGATTGCTATAAATGCAAAATGTTCAAGATTTTTATAATCTATGTGCTTTCATAGAATAAAATCTGTATTAAATACATATCCACTAGAGTAGTACAAGATCCTTCCAGTTGACACAAGCCTTGCCTTTCCCAAGGAAAAAAAAAAGTTCTCAAATCATGAGCCTATTGCATAGATATTAACCTAATAAACGTGATTTTACCAGTCCTTTAGTACTTAAATGGGTGTTAAATATAGTGTCTAATCTGTATTTGAGTTCCTTTCTTAATAGGCAACTGTAACTAACATGCATTGATTGTAATTAAACCTTGCATGCATATCTGAGCATAAATATGTAAATTCAGAAAAAAAGGTTGCAATGGATATCAAATATCCTGATTTGCCCATATTAATCTTATTTGTATCTGTAAAATTTGCATTTCTAAACTAATTTGACAATTTGGTTATCACTATGTATTTCTGAATCTTTTTCATAGAATTTGATTTTATCTTAAGCCTTGAATTTTGTTTATTCTCTAGTTGTCTTCACTCAAAACAATAATTCTAGTGCAGATCATTCTTCTTTCTCTTTTGTAATTAAGGAAATTTTATAGAAACATTTTTTTATGTACTCTGGATATCCATCAACTTCAACATCAGATGAACAGAAAAATGCATTTGTCCTTTTTTCATTTGTTTTTAGATAAAAGCATGAGGTAGCAGCAGAACCTCATTAATCATTATTTGGAAACATCACATTAAATCTAAGTTCCAATTCAAAGAAGATTTTGTGTTGTAGGGAACACCACAGGATTACTATTTTCAGCAGCAGGAACAGTCGAGGCTTTGAAACCTTTTCTTATCCAACCTGTCATTTCAATTAGTTCAAACTATCTACATTCACCTTTTTTTTTTTTAAATCTGTCTGTGACATTTTGCTGATTAATAATTAACGTAAAAGAAAATTTCCTTCTTATGGAACAGTATTATTTTCACCTGTGGAACTGTGCAACCATCAAAAAGAAAGCACAATTATTATTCACGTTTGTTTGTGATCAGCCCTCAAATTCTTTATGGCATCATAAAATCACCAGCCCAGGGGGATCAAAAGCGGTGTTTTCCCCCTGTTACAACTGTTTTTACCATCACCAAGCAGTTTCCTTATCCTTTTGCTATACTTAAATTCCATTTCTTATAATCACGTACTCTCTTCACAAAAGGAATTATTCAATTACATGGCTCCACTGCACACGAGAGGTCAGCCATTAATGGCCAAGATGTATTGTGATGTGCTTTTATTATTTGTAACCAGTGAGAGAGATAATGTCTTGTATAATAAAGCTTCAGTCATCATCAGGCTTCTCAGTTATTTTTGAAAACAAACTGGCAATTCAATCTAACAGTGAACTGATGAAAAAACTAAAATATTATACTACTTATAATTATAGAAATTTAACATCAACATGAGACATAAATATAAATAATAAAACCTTACAGTTTTGCTTCAACTCATTTTAAGCAATCTTTACCACCAAATGTCATACAACTAAAATAATTAGGTTTTGTCACTCATGTTTAAATATTATTACTCTCTCCCTTGTCCAAAACTGAATTAGAAAATCAGAGAAGTAAAAAAATATTGTAGAAAGTATTAAAGAAAAGCAGTCCAGGACTGAAAATGAAGCTGGTTTAAAATGAAAAGTTTGTTTTGCCTGTGTTGCAGTTTGACGCTGGCTGGCAGCAAAACACCAGGCAGCCACTCACACACTCTCCCCACTCCCAGGGATGGTGAAGAGAATTAAAGGGGTGAAGGGAAAAGAAACTCATGCATTGAGAAAAGAACAATTTAATAACTAAGCGACAATAATATTGAAAATAACTGTGATAATAACAATGATAAAAATAAAACAGTAACATACACAAATATGTAAATGAGTGATACACAGTGATACTGCTCAACACCCGATGACCAGGGCTCAGCCCATTCCCAACTAATGATCCCAGAACAGGGAGAGGCCCAAAATCGCAATCCTGGAATGGAGATAAGAGCCCAAGCATCAAAGAGACCAAGAGCCAAACCAGAGAGAGAGAGAAGACAGCAAGAGATAGACAACGTCCAGAGAAGACCCTCATCTATATATTGGGCATGACGTGCATGATACGAAAAATACACCACTGGCCAATTTGGGTCTCAGTCCTAAACCTAAGGTCAAATCCCAGGCTAGTCATCGGGGCTGTGCTCCCTCCCAGCTTCTCCTGCACCTGCAGACACTGGCACAGCAGAGAAGCTGAAAAGTCCTTCACTGTCCTGGCAGTAACTATAGACATCAGTATGTTATCAGCTGCCTTCTCAGCACAAATCCAAAACATAGCCTCACACTAGCTACTATGAAGAAAGTTAACTTTGTCCCAGCCAAAACCAGGACAGCCTGTAATTCAGTGGGAAATGATATATTCATTTAGAACAAAATATACATTTTTATTACACTATTAGAACAAGTTCAAGCAACTAAAAAGAAGTGTTCTCCACACTACAGAAATTCCACTCATTGAATTTATGGTATATTTTAGTTTAATAAAGTAGTAAATGATACCAAGTTTTTAATCTAAAGGTTTTCAACACAGATAGCTGAGAAAATAAACCAGTAAAGGCACTGTTCAAATGATAGGGATTCTGATTAAACGGAGTTCAAATGGCCTGGTCAAAACTTAGTACTGAAATGTTTTGAGCATACGTAAGAGTGTATTTTTTAACTGACACCTAGTTAGCTTTTATAGCTTTTATTTTAAATGTACCAAATTAATGTGTGTCAATGATTTACTTACTGCTGTTGGATGCTCTGATGGAGCACTTCACACAGTGTAAATACAGAGGAAGATATCAGTCCTGGACTATAATTTGGATAAGATTTTTCAAACTGATTTCATTTGTGCAGGATTTCATCTACACACTTAAAAACATTTATTATATAGACAAATGAAGGTATATTTATGAAAAAGGGATCATTCTTTCAGCCAAAATAAATGGTAGGTTTCTTGGTCACAGACTTTTAGATGTGGAGCAGCACTTGAAGTGACAGTGATACAAGCAAGACAGAGATCTCAAGTCATCCAGTTCTTTTTGTTATTGTAAGTGGCACAAAACCGGAACGTGTAGAATTTCAAAGGGGAGACTGTGTAGTTCTGTATCTCACCTATCCCTCCTACTTGTTTTTAAGTCACGATTGTGTATAGTTGTGTTAACACTTTCAAGTTTTGGGTTTGCTTTCCATTGTGAATATTGTGATGTTAATTTCTTATGCAAAAAAAAAAATCTAATCTATTACTAAACTGCCAATTTTTCTCTCATTCCTCACTGTGTTAAACTTTTACTTTTATAGGATAAGATCTCCCATTCTTATGCCTATTTCCATAAAACTAGCACGCTTAATAGTATTTTACTTCCCCAGTTTCATGTCAACAGGTGAAATACAGTATTAAAAGAAGAGCACATTGAAATTTAGCTGTTAATTTTCACAGAACCACGGATTCACTAAAGCTGGCAGTCACATCTGAAGAGTGTCTAGTTCAACCCTGGCTCAGACCTGGGTCAGCTACAGAAGGCTGCCCAGAGTCATGCTTTGATAAGTTTTAAGTATCTTCAAGAACAGAAAGTCTACTAATGCTCTCAACAACCTGCTCCAGTGCTCAATCACTCTTGGAATGATAGTAGTAATAGTAATAATAATAATAATATTGTTGTTATTATTATTATTATCTTATCTTTAAACAGAGCTTCATGTGTTTCAGTTTGCGCCCACTGCCTCTTGTGCTGTCACCAGCAACCACTGAGAAGAGTCTGACATCTTCACTCTCTAACATAAGGCACTTATACCTACATGGATAAGATCTCTCTTCAGGTTAAGCAGCGCCAGCTCTCAGCTTCTCTTTGTATGACTGATGTGGTCCTTCACTGGACTCATTCCAGCATGTCCATGTCTCTCTTGCCCTGAGGAACCCACCACTGGACCCAGCACTCCAGATGCATTTCACCAGTGCTGAGTAGAGAGGAAGGATCACCTCAGCCCATGAAGCTGTTGGCCTTCTTTGCTGCAAGGACACCTTGCCCGTTGTTGTACTTTAATCCCAAACAGCATAAGCACCATGCAGCTATTCGCTCATTACTTCCCCCTTAGCCCTGATGGGATGTGGAGGAGAATCAGAAGAACAAAAGGTAAAAACCCACGGGCTGAGACAAGGACAGGATGGGATGACTCACCAATTACGGTCATGGGCAAAACAGACTCGACTTGGGGAAAAAAAATTAATTTAATTTGTTAGTAATCAAATTGGAGGAGGATAATGAGCAACAGAAACAAATCTTAAAAACACCTTCCTTCCATCCCTGCCTTCCTCCCAGGCTCAACTTCACTCCCAATTTCTCTACCTCCTCCCAGCTTCTAACAGGAGCCACCCCTGTAGACCCTCCCCCACTACCAAAACCCCACCATACAAACCCATTACACTGGTTTATGGTCAACTTTTTGTCCACCAGGACCCCCCAGGACCTTTTCTGTCAGGCTGTTTTTTAGCTGGTCAGCCCCCAGCATGCAAGAGGTTGTTCCTCCTCAGGTGCAGGGCTTGCCACTTTCCTTTTTTCATTAAGGTCCCTGTAAGCTCATTTCTCTATCCTGCCCCTCAAAACAGCACCCTGTACACAGTTTTGATAAAATATCTTATTTAAGGAAACAAATGTAAGGATTTCTCCATTTTCATTTTAATTCCCTAATGAACCCTTGTACAAATGTCAATCCTAAAGATATCCAAACAAATCCCTGAGGCAATGAAAAAAAATGTTATTGTGAATATTCACATGTAGATTAATGGATCAGTTGTTGGAATCTAAGCAAGAAGTTTCCAAACTTATGAACCACACTATTTAGAGGAAGTTTCCAGGATAGAATCATAGAATCATCTAGGTTGGAAGAGACCCTTAAGATCATCAAGTCTAACCAGAACCCAACCCTGCACAGTCCACCACTAAACCATGACCCTAAGTATCACGTCTACACTTATTTGAATACTTCCATGGACGATCACTCAGCCACTTCCCTGGGCAGCTTGTTGCAGCACTTGACAACCCTTTTGGTGAAGAAATTTTTCTAATACCCTAGATGTCTAGCTTGGAATAAAATTGCTACCTCTGTCACATAAGCTTGAGAAATCAGCCACTGTCAATAATGTAGTTTTCAAAAGATCACTATTTTGATTCAGTTCTAGCTGATCAGTATGACCTGAACAGTAGTGTGATCAGTACTAGATGATACAGTATTAGCTGACACAGTGCTAGCTGATCAAAAATTACTAGAAACAAATCTTCAGTCATTGAATTTGGCATGCAAACTCAACATTACAACCCCAAATATGGACAGGCGAATATCCAACCTAGCATCACTAAAGTAAAATATTAACAGTTCCATAACCAAAACACTTTTCTTTAAATATATATCCACAAAAGAATCCCTACACAAAACCATGAATAATGAAAATTAATTGTCAAAATAAAAGTGAGGTCTCTACAATGATCTCTGTCACATGGTTCATTGTCCAGCATTAATTAGCTACAGTCAGCTTGGTATTGTCTTTTGTTTTCCACTGAGGCAACACATAACAAGAAGCAGTTTGTCTAAAAGCACAATCAACAGGCTAGGTTAACCTCCTACCAATGCTGTTCATGTTGGAGAGCTACGGTGCTGTGCACTGACTTCATGGCTCTTGACAGCGCAGGTATCACAAATGAAGAGTTGCATGAAGAACTGAAATGGTAGGGGATCCAGCAGGAAAGCACATAGCTTTACTGTTTGTTAGCAAGGGATCAGTGCCAATCAATTAATGATTTAATTACTTAGACCAATTAAGATAATGAACAACAGAAAGCCTACAATCAATTAGGTTTATCCAAACTTTCTATTTTTAGGATAGGACCCTGAGTATTAAATTCTACTTACAGGTATTTACTGAAAGTGTGAAGGTTGTGCTACTTCAGTCTCAGAAAAATAGAACAGAATCAATTAAATACAAGGGTTGCACTAAAAAAAAAACAAACAAAAACAAAAACAAAAAAAAAACCAGGTATGCAGAGAAGGAAAAAATAACTTTCCTAGAGCTAGCAGTTCTACAGATCCCATAGTCTAGTGTTGGGAAAGTACATTCAATTTTAGTAAAATGATAATCCTTAAAATTCCTTGCAGAGCTAAAACTTATTTTCAATAGAGGAAAATAAATTGAATACTTGTGCACAATTACACTCCCCTTTGAAAAGATCTGTCTAGTCTTGAGAGATAAAAAATTACAGTTTGGCTTCTTTTTATATCATTAATGAGAGCTCACCCTTTCTTCATTGAATGTACTGAAAGATCAGCAGAAAGTAAGTCTTGTCTGTCTCACTGCTTGTCAGATCATACAACACAGATACCACTGAAAGGATCTTTGTCATTTTGGAAACGGTATGGTCAAGTAAAAACACTTCTAAATATCAAAAACCAGAAATAAAGTGAAAAATCATGTCCATTTGAACTCGAAGAAAGCAAAGCTGCTACTGCTTGAGCTTTATGTTGTAATGCTACTTTGCTGACCTCTAATGAGCCTCTGGAACTTAGATGATATTTCTTTGATGAATTTTTGAGTCTATTATTTCCACATTGCTGCTCCTGCTTTGTTTCTACTTTGTGATGCATAACTGACAACATTTCTGTACCAGATTCCACTGACATTTATGAAAACTGTTTTTTACTTTTGACATTAAGAGGGGAGTGGAGAAGCTATCGAGAGGAAGAATAAACACAGCTGAAGGGGAAAAGGAATGCACCCAAAGAAACACAAACAGTAAAAGAAGGATACAGGAAATCTGAATTGCTGAACTAACTGGGGCTCACAGGAGATTCACAGCACAGCAGAAGAGCAGGGTCACCCGGGTACCACACAACACACAGTAGGCAGTGAGGGACAAAGCTCAGGCAGGGCCTGTCACTGGGCATTACAGGTGCGCAGCAACCCCTCTGCATCCCACCCAGGCCACCAGAAGAGCACTCCCTCACAGCTAAAAGCACACCATCCCCAAGAAGAAGACATCCCCTGTTGACCTCCATCTCCAGTCAGAAATCACTCCCAAGCTGCCAGAAGAAAAATGTGCCACAGACTGTAAGAGGCATAATCACCCAAGTAGTACAGGTGTAGGGACAGTACACCCTTTGCCCTAAAGGACAGGCAGAACTTGGAGATGAGTACTCAGATCATGATGAAGAAGAAGACTGGAGCACCAACACTATTCTTAGACCATAGACTCTGCTGTCTTTGTGCAGCTTAGGGTATTTTGGCAGAAAAAAAAGGAAAACACATTAATTATCAGAGAAATCTTGCACATTTGTCTAAACGCTTTTATACTAGGAGCATTTACAGATAAATAGTACAGTAATGAGATTTAAACTACCCTAAAATACTGTTTGCAGTTAAATAGTATTCATGATTCTATTTTTTTATTCACCTTTAAATCATTACTATGTTAATTGTCTTTTCTGGAACATGTGTGCATTCTCAAGAGAAACGAAACATACTAAAGGAACATAACTTCTGCCCCAGAATAGAACTAACAGCATGATTTATTTATCTTCAATAAAACAGTAGTGTTGTAATCAGAAATTAACATCACTGAAATACTTTCACAGAGCTGGGACCCAAGATCTTTTCTAAAACACCAGCGTCAAAGCATTTCAGTATAAATGACTCAGCATACACTATGAAATACTACCTTTTTACTTTTCTGACCCAGTTCTTGGAAACAAATTGCAGTAGCCTTCTAAATGATTAGTCTTTTGGACAGTACTGAGAACTCAATGCCTGTATTAACACTGTACAGTCAAAGACATCAGCTTTCCCTGAAACTCTGCATTACCTGCCCTGCATTTTCCTAGAAGTATTCTCCTAAATAGCAAGGAGCACTTGCCCACCTTAGTAACTTCTTTCTCCTCAGTCTAAAATCTGAAACCTATTAAAATTTATCTGTAATGTCCAAATATACTGGTTAACATAATAACCACAAATAAGGATTATTAATCTACCTCTTAGAAGTTAGCTTTGGATAAGTTACTGAGGTGACACTTGTGAAAACAATTAAGAAAAGAAACCCCCTTCCTTTGAATCTGGCAGTCTCAGTATAGACCCTTCTCTTGCCCATAGTCAGATGCCTAACAAATATAATTTCTGAGGTTGATCTATGCACAAGAGACAGCAGTCTCTTCTGTTTTAAGATACCTATAGCTCATGCAGAGCAGTTCTGATGATTTGTAGTTGCAGCTTTACATTCTGTTCATAACCTAAGAATTAAATAATAATACAACTAATAAGAAAATAGTAATATGTAATTCGAAAAATTGTCTTGTCAATATAAGGAAAATTACAAGGGCCATAGATTTCACACAAAATCTAAATTTGGTCCTCTTACATTAGAGAACCTTCTTTTATTTTCATTGATCCTTCAGAATGCTTTCTTTTAAAATGGAAAGACATGACAGATCTATGAACACCAAAAAGAGCCAAACTTGATTTTCAAGCTCTGAGAGTAATGCAACTTTCCCCAAAGGTTAAAGTGTATTTTGCAGGGAAGAATAAGACACTGAACCACGCACTCACAGAAGGAAGGAAGGAAGGAAGGAAGGAAGGAAGGAAGGAGGGAAGGAGGGAAGGAAGGAGGGAAGGAAGGAGGGAAGGAAGGAGGGCAGGAAGGAAAGAAGGAAGGAAGGAAGGAAGGAAGGAAGGAAGGAAGGAGGGAAGGGCGGACACAACAAACAAAATCAGATACTAAAGTCTTGGCAGATCTGCTTAACAGGAAAAATGAACATTTATAACAAAAGGCACTTATAAATTCTCAAGTGCAGAGAGAAATCCCTACAGAAATACTGCTCTATACATCTGAAGATAAAAAAAAGGTTTGGTGCATTCCATACAAAAGGTGTTTTTTTCTGGCTATTGAAAAGGTAAACAAAGCAAGGCATCTTGCTGAAGTTGGGGATCTGAGAATAATATGGCTAGGAAGATCTAATATTTTCACATAAATAAAATCTCCAGATTTTATCTACATATTCCAACTTTGTATTTCAAAATCAAATAAACAAATTCAAGATGAAGTTAAAAAATCATCTCTAGCCTCCATTCACATATGCACATTTATTCAGAAGGAAAAAAGAAGCACAATATTGAAATAGCACTGGCAATGCATTTACAAGTTTTTAGCAATACCTGTAAGTTATATCGCTATGAGCAGAAATGCTCACTCCTTCCTCCTCCCCCCGCCCCCCCC
>NW_010122871.1:24790-46530 GCF_000699245.1 Pterocles gutturalis
TACACTTGATACACAAAAAAATCCAGGGAGATTCAAGGATCATGTTT
Source organism: Pterocles gutturalis (assembly GCF_000699245.1). NCBI lineage: Eukaryota > Metazoa > Chordata > Aves > Pterocliformes > Pteroclidae > Pterocles > Pterocles gutturalis. Next base: position 24,838 of record NW_010122871.1, read on the forward strand.
ATGCAGACTTCAGTTGCCATTTAACTGTCTATACAAAACCTCTCAGTTGCCTAAATTGAGATCAGTCATGAATTGTCACAGATACTCAGCTGCTTTTCTCAAGTCACCAAACAAGTTCCTGCTCTGTGTAGGTACCGAGCTACTGTCAAATAGTCTACAGCTGAGAAAATTTTTCTAAAGACCTTCTGCCATGGGAAAATCCCACACATTTTTCATGTAAATCTAAAGGCTATTTTTAACATACACTTGTTATCCACACTATTATGGAGTCTCCAAAGCACTTCATTTCACTCTACTATTTTTAGAAGTCTATAATTCATGAGTAAAGACCAACACTGAGTTGCTAAGTAGAATGCAAATCATCAATCTAAGACAAACATGTTCAGTTAAAAAGGGCAAATGATTGCAAATAAAACTTAAAAAAACAGTCCCTAGTTTTATTTAGACTATAGTCTAGATAGAAACAAAGGTTCTATCTAGATAAGGTTATGAAAAATACTTTTTCAACAGCAAAATACAATGCAACTTTTTTATGTATTAGCAAATTCTAAAATTATTTGTTATCATTTATAAGGTTCAAGAAAATTCCTGGCATTAGAAGCAAGCAGGCATACCCTCATGATACAACCAACTTTTACAAGGAACTTGTGATTAGATCTGCATTAATAAAATGGCATACATTGCTGCAATTTCTGATAGAAGAAACCAATAAAAATCTTACTTCATAAATGTCAGACTGCAATATAAAGAATCAATAGCCAAATGATAAACATTTATCACTAAAGTCAATCACAAAAAGGCATTTGTTTCAAGCAACTAGTGTATGCTAATTAAGTAGCCACTGACTAAAAGCATTTCCTGAGGTTTGTAAAAGGGATAGTACAACTACATGTTTATTTCACACAGTATTTAAAATTTTAATAAACGTCTTTAATAACAAATTGATCTTTAACTAGTGCATTGCCAAATTACTTTACAGGAATCTAAATTAATTGCTTATGAGACATTCAATTTGAACAACTACATAATATTAATATTTTTAAGGAAATCTTTATCCACTTGATCTGAAAAGCTGGACTGAAGAGTAGATACAACGACATCTTTCTAAGATGGAGTAGGATCTTTCTGAGTTGCAACTTGGCTCTATTTTTTTTATAGAGAACACATCTTTAGATGCTACAACCTTTAAGTCACTTTCATCAGACCACAGATACTGAAAAAGGTCAGTGGGCATGATACAGTTCTTCAGATGAACAGTATGTCTGAAGATGAAGGATTATTAAAAAAAAAAAAAGCACAAAAAGGTGTCTGGGACACCGGGATTTTCCACTAACGTACTTTGCCTGCAAACTGTAAAGCATCAAAAGGCATCCTGTAAAAAACTCAAATTCTCATGTCTCCTGCCCCACAGCAACATATACACACATTGCCCATACAGATGGCATATATGTGAGGTCTGTCATCTGTAACATTAATATTGTAATTTTCCAAAATTATAAAGTGCATTTGCTTCAATGCTTGACATTGCTTTTCATTTCCTAGGTTTCAGTTATATCAGCAGTGTGATATAAGAATCTCCAAATCAGCTTTTCTGGAAAAGATACAGTGGTGAATAAACAGTGGTGAACACTGCTTGTTGAAAATATATGTGCTTCTGAACAGAAGACCACAGCAAACGCCTTATCGGGTCACACTAAGTCTGTATAGCCTGTCTCCTGCAGAGTCAACAGAAGGTATCACTTCATACTCCTAAGGATATTAAAGCTGGCATTGTTTGCTCTTTTAGTACTAATTTATGGACATCCTGTACATGAATCAATCTTCCACTAATCTCCTCAAACACCACAGTTCTATTATTACGGCATTGGTTGATATCCATTCTGCTTCCACTTTATTCTCTACCCCCATAATTTTGTAGACCTCATCCATAATCCCCACACATGCCTCCACTATCTCTTCTTGATAATGGAGGAGTCTCAGTGTTTTCAGTCTCTTCTCACACGGCACTATTCCATCGTCTGCACCATTTTAGCTGCCATTGTCTGCACTTTACCTAACTCAGCTGTGTCTTCCTGAGATATGTGTAACAGACTGTATTCTAATATGCAACATGTGGATGCACTAAGGTTTATACCATATCCTATAATCTCCTCATTTCCTTTATATCCCAAGGTAGAATTATTCACAGATTTAAAACTAGTTCTGTCTTTTACATTAAAAAAAAAAAGACAAATGGATCCACCTTGTCACTTTTGTACAGAGTCTAACATCTTATTTCATGTTTATAAAACACATAAAATCTTAACCTGAGAATATTCAGACATATAGAAGCAATCTGCCATTTAAGCAGTCTGTTCCAAAAGTTACAGTGTAATTCTCCAAAATCAACTATTAGATTATTGTTACATTATCCTTAAACTTATTGAGCAAAATTCTCTATTGCAATCTCTATGTATACATGAGCTGAAATAAGCCTTCTGTAATCTTTTTTATAAACAAACAACTTATTGCCAAAGATGATAAAGCATTTTCCCAGTCCTGAATCTATGTTTCTCTTTTCCCTGAAATTTCTCCAGTTTGTCTACATACTTTTTAGGAAAAGAAACCAGGACTAAATTTGCAGTGCATTATTAGCCTCACCAGGCCCGTACATGTAGGGTTAATTTGCCTTTCTACTCCCATTCATTCTACCCTTGCTTTTCAATCAAAATACAATGTTAGACGCTACAGGCTCATCACAACACAAGGAAATTTTTCACAACAAAGCTTTCAGTTTATTTTCAAAATCATTACATTTAAAGATACTACTCTCAATCCTGGACTGTATTTTTCATTTTTAGCTGTTTGGCCTTGCATTTCTTGCTGCTAAAATGTATTCTGTCTCACTAGAACAGGAGAGCAAATGACTGCTTCTCTCTCCAATCCAGAAATCACCTGCCAACATTCTCAACAGTTATTTTACGTATGTTTTCTAAAGCATATGTGAAATTATTCAACGAAAAAAAAATGACACAGGTGGAACTCTCCTGGAAACTCCTATATATAATTACTTTTACTGCCAAAATAAATTTAGTATCACTTTCCCTTCTTGTTTCTTCCTCCTTTTTCACACTTGCATGTTTCAAAAAAAATCTGCAGTAGTGGAGCCTCCCTTCCATCCGTATTCTGCTACTTAAGTGGAAAGCACAGAGAGCTTGAAAAATACACAGTAATTTAAATAGTAGATTGTAAAGCACAAACTGGAACAAAAACTCTATTCATTAAGTTTCATAGACACATTTAGTTGGAGAATTTATATCCCAACAGAATAAATTTTAAAATTCTACTGAAGTATTTTCCTGAACAACAGCCTCACAGGGAAAAAGGCTCTCAAAATTTCCTTCTAGCAAGGAAATCAAGAATGTGGTATGCATTGTGAAATTCTGTTATTTGCTATTACTTTGTCGAAAGTGCTGTTTATTGTCATACCCCAGAATTTCTTATAAACTGAAATGATCATTTGCCATGTATTTGCATGCCCCTTGTATAAGTAATTTCAAGTTTGAATTGTCTTTTATCAATATATTATCGTCAATTATATAAAATGAACTCTTTACTCATCAACTGATATTATAACTCTGCACTCATGTTTCTCATAACAGATATATTCCAGTCTTGTATAATTCAGTGAAAGACAGCAGCAATTTATACACAACTTTATGTTTAAAATTCTTTTATAGCAATTTAAAGTCAAGAGGAAACTTTATTCTTCACATTGCTACCTTTGCAAGAGGAAGCAAATTAATTTAGCTTGCACCACCAAAAATTAATAAAAAATTGGACATATTCCCCAAACCTTGAAAGAATTAAATTAAAAACTACTCTTTTGAAAAAATATAGCTTTGAGCAGACATTATTTAGGACAGAAAGATCCTATACGTCAGTAATTTTGGGGAGAGGCAGTTTCCTGCAAGATAAGGCAGCAACAAAAGTGAATGCTGGTCTTCCTACATATTCTCAGATTTTTACAGTTTCCTAAAGGTGTTGTAAGAAATTAATTGCTGAAACAGATGCTGCTTCTCAAGATTTTATCTCCATTTCAACCACGGAGGGTTAAACCTCAGACAAGGAGTGAAAATACTGTAACCACCACAGCAGTTGTTGCACTGTGTGAAAATAACCTTTAAAAGTCTAGAATTTCTATATTACTGTTTCTCCTTTCCTCCTCCCTAGGAGTTGCTCCCATATTAAGACCATGATACATACTTTTAGTAAACTTGTGAAGTATGTAGACATGTTCTTAAGCAATCTAGCAAACACAGACACGTTGGAATTCCCTGCCACTTCTGACAAGGTGTCCTGGTTTCAATTGAGAGAGAGTTAACTTTCTTCACAGTAGTTATTAAGAGGCTGTGTTTTGGATTTGTGCTGACAAGAAGGCTGATAACATACTGATGTTTATAGTTGCTGCCATAAAAGTCAAGGACTTTTCAGCTTCTCTGCTGTGCCAGTGTCTGCAGGTGCAGGAGAAACTGGGAGGGAGCATAACCCCTATTACTAGCCTAGGGTTCAACCTTAGGTTTATGATTGAGACCTACATTGGCCAATGGTATATTCCATATCATGCACATCATGCCCAGCACATAGATGAAGCTCTGTCCAGAAGTTCTCTCTCTTGCTCTGAATCAGCTCCCTTGCTCCAGGTCAGCTCTTTCCAGGGGGTCCCTCTCGCAGGGCTGTTCTCCTGCCTTGCTCAGCTCTTGGTCTCGGACACTCAGGATCTTATCTCTGTTCCGAGATTGTGGTTTTGGGACTTTCCCTGCTCTGGGATCATTAGCCAGGAACAGGTTGAGCCTTGGTCATCGGTGGTGAGCAGTATCACTGTGTATCACTCATTTGTATATTTATACACAAATGACTATTATTGTCATCATTATTGTTGTTTTTAATATTATTGTAGTTTAGTTATTAAATTATTCTACTCTCAATCCACAAGTCTCTTTTTCCCTTTGCCTCTTTAATTCTCTCCCCCATCCCCAGTAGGGGGGTTGAAGGAGGGTGAGCAAGCGGCGTTGTGGCGTTTTGCTGCCAGCCAGGTAAAACACAAGGGAATATTAATGACCCACATTCCTTTATCTGTTGTGGTCATTACTGTTGCTGCAGGGAATTGCACACAGTGAGATAGTTATCCATACTGAAGCTTCTCCAGAAACACTTCCTGTTAGCAGTTGACATTAATCTAAATAATGCGGGTTTGTCCAGCTCTGTTGAGCCATTAAAACACAGCTCCCTTATCTAGGTTTCTTGGTGTCTGGAAAGACTAGAGACCCTGTATTTCCCAGGTCTGGTTTTATATACGGTCCAGAAAATCCAAAAGATGTAAGGCTTTCATACTTGGGGAGACTTCACTGCCTCTACAGTCAGCGACAGGCAATGTTGTGAGGTCTTAAAGGCTGCTCAGAACTAGGGAGCTTGCAACTCAGCTCTATAATGTGCTCTGCTTTTGGGAGGCATGGGCCTGTGATTACCTAAATTAACAGCAGCTGTGAAACAGACATGGAACCAGTCTTAAAAGGCTGCAAAGATAAATTTACAAAAATGTTCAGGAGAATCATTCTACAGCTGTTCTTCCTTATTCTGTGGTTCAAAGCCCCTACAGGAAACTATATTTAACTCTGAGCCTACACTTTACAAAATACAGACAGATCTTTTGTTCATATCAAATTTTGAAATGTTTTGTTACGTACAAATTTCCAGATAACCCAAACACTTTCTTAAAAATAATGTGAATTGGCAAACTATATTCCCCAAGCAGCTGTCAATTTTGCTGTTAATACTTGATAATTTAAAGCAAGTTAAACAGATATGGTGGTAGTTACGGCTACTCTTGGAATTAAATTATTCAAATTTGCTTTAATGCCAGGACTTGAAAATAAGGGTTGGATAAATATTCGTTTATGAAAACATCCATATCATCTGTAGTTTCTGTGACTAAGTCAGTATGTTTGGAACAATCACATAATGTTTTAATTTGCTCTGATTCTCCATCTCAACCATCACATTTATTCCCAAAGCCTTCACTTTGCTACAGAGCAAAATGAATACATATAGAACGGTTTGGTATAGCTATCTGTCCCAATTTTCTCTAAGATTAAAACTTTTGAGAAGTGACGTGTGACTTACTTGATGTATTTAAATATCACACTTAACAAGTGCAATATAAAATTACTCTCACAACTCTATATACCAATTTTCGTAAAATCAACTGGAAAACGCCCTACGGTTGAACTGTAGAGAGTATATAAGAATTCCTGAAAAAATAACATAAACAAAACTGAGAGCTATTTTCTTCAGAAAAAAGCAGTCCACACTTAATCTCTCTTTAATACATCACCATTTTTAAAAGAAACTGCAATGTAAACAAAGGGTTATATCTTAACAAAAAATGGATGCTATCAGAACCCAGATATAAAGATAGATGATACTGAAGAAAATTACCAATAAAGAACAAAAATATTTTATCTTTAGATTTCACAGTTCTTCCTACTGTCCATAACTGCAAGCAATAATTCAAATAATCTCTTTAAAGATATCAGAGTTTAAATCTAAATCTAGTATGACTGAAATTTAGTCCTAGTTACACATACAAAAAAAGTAAATAACTTCCACATTGGGCTTGCCTGCATACAGTTTTCATTAATCTAGTCTGGAATAGGCATTTTTTTTGAGTGTAAATCATGTATGTCCAGTTGCAAGGCTTACTATAAGATAACTACTTTCTGTAAGATAATTATTAAGATAATATGCAAAGTACAACGTGCAAGTGTAAAATGCTACTGTGACTCTCAAAGAGCCTCTCTTTTAGATTGGTAAAACAGCAAAATATTAATTTACAACTCACATAATTGATGCAATATTATGTGGAGCCATATAAACACACATATGGCACATATAAAACTATTTGTATAACCATATACAAATATGTAACTTAAAAGTCTGTGCGTATTAATTACTTGACAACCATAGTCTCTCTAATCTCATAGTTTAAGAGACAGAGGAATACGCTGTATGGTTTTCAGCACTGTACTGTCAAGGGAATTAAATCATCAGATCTGACTAGAATATGGGAGACATTTCATTGACGTCTATCACAAATCTCTTTGGTTTGTCTTGTGTGTATCACAACCTCTTAGTTGAAATGTATACCAAGTCAGTGCAAGTGAACAAAATCTTGCATTAGATTTTTCTCTCTCCTTTCAAATACATTTTTTTCTAAAACGCCTTGGAAAGTAAAGGAATGCAGAAAAGGATATGTGAAGCTGAAAAGTCAGTTTCAACTGTAAAGTTTACCTCGCAAAAAGATTATGCTAATTTACACAAATTGTGAGCACTTGCAAAATTTCTTGGTCACATCTTTTATTAGTAGTAAGCAGATAATATAGGTAACATCAACAGAGAACCCTTCTCCCATGAAATACGAGCTAGTCAGACTAGACAAAAGCCTAAGTATATAAAGTGACCATTTCATATTCACCTCGAACATGTAAGAGTTCACTTGCTTCCTACATTTCACAGTACCACAACCCACACGGTAAAAATTCTTCAACAACAAAAAACAGAACAACAGAAATAGAGATTTCAAAACACTAAATAAGTCCACAGTGTTTTAAATGATCAGGTGACAAACTGCACTTTTGTTCTTAGAAAGTTATATTGTCCAGCTCAATTCTCTCCTAAAGAAAATACAGAAACAGTAAAACCAGAGACTAGTCTATCACTTCTTAGCATAATTTGTCTGCTTATTCTCTATTCTGGAATGTCTTAACAGAGACTCGGACCTAAAATCTTGGGTAGTACATAGCACAAGTTTGCCTTAAAGAATTTATTTTTTCAATAAAAAAATAGTTAATGAAATTATAATTCCATTGTGGTTTTTATATTCTAGCAGTATTTCTCAACTTTTTCTTAGCAAAATCTTTCTAATATTTTAACTTTTTTTAATCTTCCCATTTTTTTATTTGTAAGTACTTTTAAATTGTCATGTTCTGTCCCATATTGTCTAGTAAAACAAGATGAAATAGATACTAAGTAACAACCATAGATGATATTGCAATATTCTAAATCCCTCCAAGAAGATTATCTAACGGATCTTTGTTTGGCCACCCTCTGTTCTTGTAACTGTGCCCAGTAATAACTATGAATTATAAAGACAAATATACAAAATCATAAAGGACTAGTTTATGTGAGCTCTTCCAGCACAAATCTCAGCTGATTTGTGCCTTTGTGAAAGATCATCAGTGCTACATAGGGTGGGGTGTTTCCAAATTACATTAACAGCACTCCTGACATATTAACTATTAACAAAAACACTTGAAACTATTAATGATCACATAATATGACAGTACGGTATAAACCAGTGTCTAAAAGGAATACAAAAAAAACCCAAGAAATTAATCTGTTATCTTGCAGAGAGTTTCGCTTTGTTTTCCAGTCAATATAGTACATTACAGATTACTAAGAATGTCTTTGAAAATACTACTTACGCACTATTAAGTCATATTAATATTTATTACAGCATTTTTTCTCTTTCTTAGCTTCTTTTAAGATGGCATCTTGTTGTCCAGGCTGCTTTCACTGAGAGTAACTCCCACAAAAAAGATGAACTTTGTCCATCTTACATCCTTACTCAGCATGTGACACTCCACAGATTCCAGCAACACCATAAAGTCCTCCTAGCCCCAGCCAGCAAAGGCTGACTTCTATTTTGATTCATGCTATTTAAAATAAAGAAGAATCATAAGTGGAATACAGCAGTTTTGGAAAACCAAATCTGAAAACTGTTAAAAGCTGTACAGGGACACCAGTCAATTTTGAAGTAAACTCCATTCTAACCTTCAAAAAAATATCCTCCTTCCCCATGGAGAAGAATGATGAAAGAGAGAACCTTCTGTTTAATGCTACATGATTACAGTAACCATACCTTTTTCTCATGAGTATAGGACTAACAAAGGAGTTTCTGGGGTTTGACCGTCTTTTTGCAAATTGGTACCTGACTGGGGTTACCAAAACCAAAAAATCATTCACTACTCGCCCACAGGAGGTTAGACTTTCCATTATCTGAAGCAGAAAAGGCATACCAGATTCTATAAATCTATGTTTGCTAAGCACAGAATTCATTTTTAAACTAGGTGGTATACTACAACTGCAGAAACATCCAACATATGTGCCCACTTCCCAATTAATTATTTGTTGGCTAAAGTGTTAAAATGTCCTTGGCTTCACCTTAGACACCATCATCGTAGCTGGTCATTATCTACCTGGAAAGGGGCCGAAGAATCTCAGCTGTCAGTACTTGACAAACATTTATGTTTTTGTCTTTTTTTTTTTTTTTTCATTTACTTCACTTTCACAGAGCTACAGTTAAAAGAAGGAAGTCTTACTACACATGTAAGTGGAAAGATTTTGCATCTCTTTTATTCTTGTAATTTAGTATACCTGGAGTGCAGGTGATCAGTGGAGTGATAAGGAACTCTTCAATAGATGTTTATTGAGAACTGATTTATCCAATCTTACTGACACTGTTTTTTTTATTCTTGTTTGTTCCTACTTAATTCAATTGCTCCTTTGTTTTACACAGATGTGTGAATAAACACAGAAGTCTTCGAAAGTCAGAGCTGGAACAAAGTTATTGATTGGTGATCTATGTGCATAGAGTCAGGAAGATTCAATAGGAAAATATCCCTCAGTCAAGTGAATGCTAACAGTCAGTTTGCAGTAAACCTGCAGGTCAACAGGTGGAAAGCAAATGGCTTTTCTCATTTGCACGTTACTACTGCAAGAAGCCACAGGACAGCTGGGAGAAAGAACACATGTAAACAAGGCAGACTTACTGATTTCCTAATTAAAAATAAGATATTATCTTTCCATTAATAGGTAAACTAATTGACCAACATCCAAGAATTTTCCTTAGTACAAGTAAATGTAGGTGCCTTTCCTCACTGAATTGTCACACATTTAGGCCAGCCACGAAGTTGTCAGTTCTGCTTGATTTGTTTGGATACTGTATGCTGCGACAGCTGTCGGAAATAATACATTAGAACAGCTGTTGTGGCAGTCAGAAAAGGCCTGGAATTTTAATTGGACTGGATATTAATTGGGGGGTGTGTCTTTTATTTAAAAAAAAAACACAGTTAAGAAACAAATATTCAAAGAATGACAGATGTCTTTAAGGTATTTGACCAATGTCTAGTAAGCAAGGTTGGTCTTTGTTTTGACTACATAATTTTGTGGCAATGGTCTCCAGCATCTGAGTGGGAACCATTAGTTGCTTAAGAAAAGAGGCATTAAGAAGAGCAGTAAGGAAGCTGCATAAATAATCCTTTTCAAATACCAGCTGTGATCTAGAGAGAACTTCACAGTGTTTTAAGAATTACTCAAAAGGAGACTCATTCCAAGACCCATAGTAACCACCAGCTGAAACAAAACTGTTTATCACGGCCAAGACCTAAGCATAAATGAATAATAAACTTACTTTCAGCATCAGCATAAAGCAGCAAGCACAGCAGCACCACCATTGGCCTGACTACGTGCATCATCCGATAGCTTGGCACCAGCATACTTTGGCAGCCTTGTTCTCACTGGCTTAGAAGCCACTGCAAGTGTGTCCGGTCTGAAATCTCAGATGAAGTACTTTCAGAGCCTGCAGAACAGATAAGAAAAAGAGAAAAATACAGTTAGCAAGAACAGGGAAGAGATTTTCTGGTTTTTCCTAAACATTCACAATTTAAGGCAAAACAATTTTAAAAGACGAAATGGTAAGGGAGAAAGAAAAGGAAACATGATTCATTTCAGGCTACTGGCATATACCAGAATATTCAAGGTACCATATATGTTAGCACTGTTCCAACAGTGCACCTTTTCTACCACAATCAAGCATCTGTCACACCCTGGATCTTTTGTTGTATTCAACAGCACCTTCTGAATCACAAGAACTGTCATTGTTAGTTAAGTACAAGTGTAATACATCACTGCAATACTCCTGTTGCCAGAAGGTAATCAAAGTGGATTCAATATCGAGAATAGAAAATTCACTTGCAAGCAGCATACTGGGAGCTGATGCTCTGGCATCTGGTAAGAACAACAAAGTAAAATCTGATTTGTGAAGTCTTCTTAAAGATAGACAAAAAATGCTAGCATATTGCATAGCTAAACAACTGCCAAAGGTTAAAATTCCTGTTGTGATTTCCTGTACATATTTGAATTAGGCCTAACAGAAAAACAGAAATTCAGCACTGAACAAAGGGCTGAGATACCAGTTCAATCCATCTCATTTATTATGTGTGTGTATGATACACTGGGAGCACCACAGCTCAAGTACATGATTTTAAAAAGCAGTGTTTTATTCTTGTCCAAATTTACCACACCTGAGCAACAATGGAAATTATGGAATATATTTTTTTTCCCCTCTCACAGGAAATAATAGCGATATCCCCAAATAGCCTAACGTTGTCACTAAAATAACACTGAAATATAATTCTACTTCTCAAAGGGTCTGCAGCAGACAAACTTTGGCAAGTTTGATACTATCTTTTTCATTACTACACTAACAGTTTCTGTGCAGTGAAGATAAAAACTAAAAGAGCAGAGAAAAAAGTTATACTAATTACCATTCCACTATAAAGAGTCTATTTTACAGTACTGTGCAATGCTCAAAGAATCTACTCAAGGAAGCAAAGACATGAGCAGCTGTTAGAAATCCATGACTATTACAAAACTCTTTTGTAAAACTACCTTTTGAAACAGCTACTGCCATCAAAAATACAAACCTAAGAAATCTTCACAGGCAAAGTGCTAAAGGCGCCACCTCCCCACTTTCATCACTACCATCTTCCTGCCAGCATTTCAAATCAGAGCCCAGTCTACGAGACATCAGTCCTGTCGGAGTTAATTTGTATCTATGCAAACATATCAGAGTCCACTGCTACATAAACTATTCCAATGCTATCACAAAGATGGAGATGTATGAAATGTACTTTCAAGGAAGAGGTGATTTTGATTTTGCTTCTTCTAGACTGCAGGAGTTACAAGGGAGCCCTGAATTATCTCCAAAGGCAGCTCACTTGTCGACAAAATTGGCACACAAACACACTAGCTGACATGTGAAGGTGAATGACAGAAATATGATGGGTACTAAGATTTGTGTCTGAACGACAAACACCAATAATTAATAAGAGAAGTAGAGGAGGGAAAAAAAAGGTGACCACAAAGATGCTTATTTTACACTACTGTTTTTTAATGAGGCACTGGAGAATATTTTCACACATTCCAGACATTCCCATCAAAATACCAAATGTGCTACCTAACAGAAAATATTAATATCTATTTGGGGATAAAAGCACATATCATGTTCCTTATGTGTGAATATGCATTTCTCCTCTACAAGCTGTCTGTAAATGAAGGTATGGATCACAAAACCTGGAAAAGAAAAGGTTGAGAAGAAAAAGGAGCTTTTCTTTTTTTAATTAAAAACCTCATTTAATTCTCTCACTCTAAATGCACATAAAAGCACTCAGGAATACCGCACTCATTGTCTCTGCTTTGAAAGTGATACTCATTATCACTCAGATCATAAAAACCAAAGCCCTCAGTAATTCCTCTCTTTGCTATTTCCAAGTGTCTCAACTTTAGCTAACCTGATAAACAAACTAATGTTTCCAGGAGACACTTTGCCTGTTGTTTTCTCTCTTCACCAGCTCATGCCTTTGTAGCTAACTTCTAGTACTTTAGGTCAAGTAAGAAGCACTTGAATAAAGATGGTGGGTCCTTTTTTTCTTTCAAGTGAGTTGAAGATATACTGTTAGTGTAAGCATGCAGAAGATGGGCCAACACTAGAGAGAAGCAAGACAAGAGACAATCAGGTGCTATCAAAGTTCTCCACACAAGTCTGCCTCAGCTTTACCTACAAAAAAACATAGCTTCAGACAGGGACTCTGCTACTGACAACTGTATCAACCTTGAGATTGATAATCATCTGGTATATAGGTCTATACTTGGCCTTTTTGTGAAAAATAGCATGGAGATGCAACTGCTTACAAGGACTAAATGTCATTATTAAACAAGTACTCACTTCCAAATCAAGCCACCTGCATAACTCTGAAGTAACATGTTCATCAAACGTATTAACAATTCTTAAATGAAGTAGTTTCTTCCCTTTTCTGTTTTCTCCTGGCAATGGTTTGTTATATCCAAAGTGTGGTACGAGAGACAGTGAAAAGACAAACAGCACTTGCAGCACCAGGAGATGCCAGCCTCTTCCCCAGAGGGCCCACATTTGACTCACAGAATTAATCCAGAGTGAAGCACTGTCTTAGCAGCCCCTTTTACAACATTCACACTGAGCCAGTGCAGAAACACAGGGCTTCTCCTTGGTAGAAAACTGATCACAATAGCTACAGAGAGATCAACAGATATTTGAAAAAACCTCTCTTTGTGAAGCTTGAATAAAAGCTGGTTTTATTTTAGGATAAGTAGTGCATAACTGCAGTATTTAATAATCAAAAATTACTCTTACAACATGTCTAAAAGAGTTACCTATGAATGATTTCTTTCACAACAGCTGTTTTGGTCTCTTTCCCCAAACAAACAAATTGTTAACACAAAAGTGAAAACCTAAGGGTAGAACTAGGTAATATATCTATCACTAGCACATATATAAGAGGATAGTTTTTCCCCTATTAGTCATATCTATGAACAAGATCAGTAAAAGTGGAGATAACTAGGCACCCAGAATGTTCAATGGAGAGACACAAAAGAATACTCCTCAGCTGGGGTATGGCAGATAGTATCACCTGGGCATGGAAACAGGTACCAATTATCCTCAAATGGATCAAATGGGTGAATAAGACATGTGATCACTGCACTACTTCCCTGCAGTCTGTTTACTTTAGTACCAAAAATAATTTCTCAGGTGCTTACAAGGTACTCAGGAGGAGATGGTCCCTATTCCAAGACAAAGTTCTAGAAAATGCTTACCTGGAGGCAAATCTTAGAACCAAAAAAAAAAAAAAAAAAAGTAAATACTAATTTTATATTATCTGCTTGCTTTTCCTTGCATGCAGGTGCATGTAAATGCTTGATAACACATAAATTTAGCAGAGCAGGGAAGAGCTCTCAGAAGAGACTTGAACTCTGCAAAAAACAAATCATAGCACATGTACGGAGTCACGTGGAAAAAACCCCAATAACTTATGAAATTTTGGAATATAGGAATGTGAAGATATGAGAGCTCATTTGTGCTATCACACAAACAGATTTCTAGTTCAACTTTTCTAAACTTTGACATTTTCTGACAGGATTTTAGTTCACAGCCATCTCTGCTCTGCCGCAAGGACTTATGGAAAAACAACCGTATACACCTCACATTTTTTTTAAAAAACAGTGCTTCTGCAAGAACAGGTGGCAGGCAAAAGTTGAAACAGAAGACTATGTTGATATTCTGTTTCTACACTTCATTCATCACACCCAAAATCCTCAATTATGTCCATTCCCTAGACACAGATTTCTAACACTATTCATATGCAAGTGAAGAGATAAAAAAAAGGAAATTTTAAACATTACAGGAACCAAGTCAAGGAAGAAATGCCAATACTTCACATCTTTGCATAACAACCAAGATCCCTCCTTAAAGAAAAAAAATAACAGATTTCACAGATTTCATAGACAAATCTTGGCTGCATAAACCTGACTGAAAGCTGAACAATTACTAGAAACAATAGAAAAAAATGCATAAAACTAATGCTTACAAGCTGTTTAGACAAAATCAACTCACAAATACCTCTGGGTAAATCAATATATTTTAAAGGAGTTAAACATATTTTTCAAAGGAATGAGGGAAACTGTCCGAAGTTCTACTTTCAGCTTGCTCTCTTACTAATTAAACATGAAAAAAGTTTTCATAGTTGACCTGCTGCAGAAGTTCCATGCTCCATTCCATTTTAATTCTTAAAAAAGATAAGATGCAAAACATAATTAAGGAAATTTAAAAGACAGATGTGCTCAGCGTGCCAAACCTTACTCTTATCAGTCCCTGGATAACAATACAACTTAATGCTCCTCTATCATTCCTGAATTTCTCTATTACAGTTATTCCAACATGAGTGAGCACCCACCTGGAACAGCAGTTTCTGATCTCAAGCAGGTCTTTGAACAACATCACTATAAAAGCACCACTGAGTTGCAGTGATAGGTGGAATTTTTCTTATATTAAACAACTTCATATATTCAATCTGATTCTACATTGTAATTATATTTTGGACTTCAGAAAGGATTCTGTCACCATGCAAGACAGAAAATGGATTTTCAATAAGCAAAGAAATAAAGGAAATAGATAAATTAATTTAGTGAAGAAATTAATTCAATGACAGCAAAGTACACTAAAAATCACACCACAGGGTTGTTTTTCTCATGTAGAAAGTTGTTTAAAAGTTCTTTTTCTCTACTTACAGAAATATTGATGTTCATGTGTAATCTTAAAATATACACAGAAAACCCTGCCTAGTCTGATCTTTATACAGCTTCACAGACATTCCAAATCATGAACCAAAATACCAATTTGTAAGCTGTCACATATCTTAATGCTTACAAATTTCTGCAATCTTAGCTATTTCTGCAGATTATAAGAACTTTGCTTACTCATGGTGCAGAAAGAATTTATTAGAGCATTTTGCATTCTTAACTCTGTGCCTCCCAAATAATGGATCGAGAAAAAAGTATTGTGCTGGTAACAGCTGAACTGCTGAGATAGAAATAGTCTTGCTAGAGGACAAAAACATTAAATGTTAACTGTCAATGCACATTAAAGCAATACATTGCTGAGAATCTATACTAAGAATTTAAATCATGTTATAAAGCCACAGATAACAGGTTAAGTGGGCAAATGAAACATCTACTAAGACTGACTGCCTGGAAAACACAAACTCTGACAATACCCCAGTCTCGACTCCTGTCACTCAAGAACCCTGTCAATCACACAGCTATAGTTACCCTGAAAAAATTGTGGGGTCTGACTTTGCCCATATTAGAAACTAAAGAAAGCAAGCTCTCTTCCCCAAAAAAGGAAGAATCTGATCAATAAAAGGAAAGAAAAAGATAAAAAGAAAGGTGGGGGGAGGGAAGGAGGGAAGGAAGGAAGGAAGGGAGGGAAGGAAGAAGGGAAGGAGGGAAGAAAGGAAGGAAGGAAAGGACACTAATCTGCACTACTTTACTTTTTCTCCAGCCACAGAACAGAAACAGAGTGAAATCCACATTAAGTTTTGTAGAATATCTATATTACTGCATTTAGAAAAGGTAAACATGAGCCTAGAAAATAGCTTTTATCAACAGGCCTGTGCTCAGCACTGGTGAGGCTGCACCTCGAATCCTGTGTTCAGTTTTGAACCCCTCACCCCAAGAAAGACATGGAGGTGCTGGAGCATGTCCAAAGTGTCATGAAGCTGGTGAAGGGTCTGGAGCACAAGTCTTATGAGGAGTGGCTGAGGGTGATGGGATTGTTTAGCTTGGAGAAAAGGAGGCTGAGGGGAGACCTTATTGCTCTCTACAACTACCTGCAAGGAAGTTGTAGCAAGGTGAGTGCCAGGCTCTTTTCCCTAGTAACAAGTGATAGGATAAGAGGAAACAGCCTCAAGTTGCATCAGGAGAGGTTTAGATTGGATGTTAGGAAAAATTTCTTCACCAAAAAGGTTGTCAAGAATTGGAACAGGCTTCCCAGGGAACCAGTTGAGTGACCATATCTGTAGGTATTTAAAAGACATGTGGATGTGGCACTTAGGGACATGGTTTAGGGACAAGAGGTAGACTTGGCAGTGTTAAAGTTTATGGCTGTACTCAATGGTTTAAAGGTCTTTTCCATCCTAAACCTTTCTACAATTCTATGATTCATTTAATTGTTTACCTCCAAAGTCTAGTTTAAGAACAAAAACAATTACTATTTTTATGCAAAAACATTTACAGACTGATTTTTGCCTTCTGTCTCAAAAGAACAGAAAATGAAAGAGCGTATCACTTGCACCACGCTATTTGCCACAGACAGTTTGTTAACTCTTCTTTTGCTGTCTATTGCATTACTTTAACAACACTGGAGCTGTGCTGCTACCACCTTTCAGGTAGCCTTAACGTATGAGCACATGAGTCACATACCAAAATGTTCATAAAACCATTGGGCCACATACCACATACTCATCAGACACTCCCAGGAAAAGGGGCTCCAAAACCAGCTTTCAAGCAGATGCTCCCAGCTGTCCTACAGAAGAGCACCACTCCTAAGAAGAACAGCTAGACTGCACAATGAGCAGCTGACTTCTGGGACCACAGTTACTGTCAGGGTCAGCATCTTCTAGTAGCTTGCTTCCTCCCAGAGCTAGGTATTTGAATGACCTAGCAATAAGAATGATCCTAAAGCTCCACTGCCATGTACATAGCATAGGCTTGCTAAGATTGCTTACATCTAGAGTCACTTCTCTTTCAGAATAATTTTGTCTCTTCTGTGTCTTTTCAGCACGGTAATTGTGAAGCATTCAGGCTGGGCCTCATCTTTAGGATCAGACACAGCTGAAGCATACTGGGTTCTGCAGATACTAAAATAAAGGTAGAAAGATATTTACAAGTCTGGAGCTAACAGGCCAAATCTGACTTCAACATTGCAAGGCATCTTTTCTCTATTACATTACTCTGCAATTTCTTCCTTTATGGCTTTTCTTTTTCCTTTTTACTTTATAGTTTTGTTTCAGTACTATCCAATATACTTGTTGCCTAATCAGATTGAAGCATGACTGAGACAGTGAATTTGCAGTACACACAGGACAGTAATCCAACTGCAGCTAGTTGAGCCTGACTGCACTTTATTACAGCGTTGCTGATGGCAATACAATCATATTAGAAGAAGAGATGGAGAGCTGAAATGGTTATTTTTCAAAAGTAGTTGGCATTATAAAATGATTTGATAATAAAGTACAAAAACTTCCTGAAGCAATAAAAGAACTATGCTAAGATACGGCATAACAGCACACAGTTGCCCACAGTTCTGCTTTCAGATAAAAGATAACTACAAAATATCTTTGTAACATACAATACTTTTCATTACTCTCAAAGAAAAAGTAAAAGTAATGTTATGAACTCTGAAAAAGAGTCAAAAGTCAACAAAAGCCTACAGATATTTTGTTGTTGGAAGCTTCCTTATTACGGAAAGTACCACTTGGTACACTTTTAGGTATCAAACTGATGCCCTAATGTTGACAAGCCAGATTTGATTCCAAATAAAATCATAAGAACATCAACAGGGCCAGACAGCATGGTCCAAACTGTGTTCTTCTTTACAGACCACACTAAAAACTACAGCTTTATCTGTAGTTAGTAGAAATGAATGGCTTAGAATGGCCACTTCAAGTGACACTTCAGGTGCTCCACAGAACATGTATCTCAGCCCCTTCAAATGGAGAGTGAGAAGCAGAAAGGTTATATCCCCACAAACCTCTTGTACTTGATTTGGTGAAAGCAAACTGAGAACAACAAAATATTTCAGTCGTAAAATCTATTACTGATTTAACAATCTATCAGAGACGGTGCAAAGCATTAATCCGTACAAATGCAGTAATTTCTAATTTTTGAGGTTAAGAATTTCTCTGCGCTCTGAAGTGGTGCAGCTTCTGTACCCAGAGCTTTCATTCACATTGTTTTGTCCAGGCAACTTGGCACTCAAATGTTTTAGCTACAAGAATGTGATAATAAAAATAAATACCTGTTTGATCCGTGGTTCACCCCCTTACAACACTGTTACAGTCTGCTAGAATAGACTAAATGCATTGTATATATTCCATATACCTTTTACTGGTTTTACGTCCTTCTCAGGAAACATTTTAGCAAGTACTTTTCAAATCTAAGTCCTGCAACAGCTTCCCAAGCATTTGTTTTTTGGGGTTGATGTTAAAGAAAGATTAACTGTGACTTTACTCTCTTCCAAACAAGCCAGCCTTAGTAACAAGGTGATGATTGCATATTGACATTACGTAATCTTCAGCTTCTCTTGTAGCCTCTTTTGGTCAGTTCTCAGTAAGAAAGTGAGAATATGTGCTACCCGCCAAAAGGAATGCTATTTTCATTAAGGGTATGAGAAAGAATAAATTTGAACTGTACAGTATACAGCTATGGAAATATTGCTGTAACATAGATACCAATAGCACATTGTGATATGGACAGGGTACGCATGTCCACAATAATATCATACAGTTGATGCCCTTTTTAGCAACAATTGTTCTCCTCCCCATCTACCGTAGTAGTTCCATCCTGCTAAAGATCTTCGTCCATACTATTAGCTCATACATATATCAAATCACCTCTCTCACTAGTTATGAACATGACACAGCTTCTGATATAGACAATCTGTTATACCTTCCTTCATAAATCAGCAAGACAAATCAGAGAAAAAAAATATTTCAAAATATTAAATCAGTGAAATAACCAAACTTGAAGGCACCATTGATAGACTGTCTTCTAAATGAACAGTCGAAAGGCATAAGAAAGAAACTGGACTGAAGATAGGACACAAAAGGGAAGTTATTCTAATTATGTTTGTCACCTTTAAAAAAAAAATACATAGCCAAGAAAACAGAAATGATGGTGGTTTAGATTACAGCTCTCTGTCATTCAGAGTTTCAGAGTCTCTGATAATCTGAGCATCAGAAGGAATTAAAAAAAAAAAAAACCACAGATGTAAGACAAAGCAATGCATTTCTTGAATTTCTTGACCAGGAAAGCACATCTGCACAGAAAGAAGATTTATGAACATACACGTGTGTGCACACACACACAATCACCAAAAGGACAGACTGAGAGAGTTCAAATTTGGACCAAAAATTAGAAAAGACAATTTTATCTGTCTTTCCGATACATGCTTCATACGCAAGTTTTCCAGGACTTCTGCTTTTTTCCCTCTGCTTTCTGCTTTTTCATTTCTGTCTGTAAAGAGCAGTCTGTAAACACACTGCTATGACATTCAAATTCAAAAAAAGAGCTTAACCTTCAACAACACACTTCTTTCTACTTAGCCAGAACTAATTAAATATTAAGAGTTCATATAGCTAGCTATCAAAAAACATTTTAGAGTTTTACTCTGGCCCTTTGTACTGGATAACAAAGTACAAAATACCATATGTTGTGGTTACAGAAGTCAGTATCCTGTTAGAAAGTACACAATAATTTTAAGCCTTGAGACAGTGCCATTAAAATATTTAAAAACTTTCAAAGACTCCAATTACATTAATTCTCTCATTAGAACACCAAATAAAACTATTTATAATACTTGGACGAAATGTGCTGTGCAATTTTATGGAATTCTCCGTACTAACATCATCGGCTTCCATGTTACCACAACACTGCTTCCCAGACTCAGGCAGGTAAGTTATTCCTTCTCCAGAAAGATACCATCCGCATGACAAGAGATACTCAAATGTCACATGAAGTGCTGTCTTAACAGTCATAATCTTCTGGCTGCCAGTCTTTTGAGGAAACCACAAAGTTATGGACATTACACTCTGAAAGAGGGCTGTAAATGGCAACGGTTACTCAGGACTCAATCATTCCTGCGGGAGCGTTAGCACTGTCCCACAGAGACGAAATATCAATAGAAAGTTTTAGAGGGAGCTCCAAATAATGATACTTTAGAAATAATAATAAAAAAAAAAAAGTCCCATAATCTAGAAGGACAATTCTTCTTTTGGCTTCCTTCACTCACAGTCATTTGTTCTATCTAAGAATCTGCCTAAATGCAGGAAAGCTTATTTATTTACTTTTAAATTAATGCATTCTGCTTATTTATACTGATGACAAAGTACCTATTTTTTTCAATATATCTAAAGCCTTGGAGATGAGCCTGAAGTTCAAGATGGAACACTGCAATACACCTTGTGGGAGTTTCATCCTTCACAACAGAAATGCTTGAGCAACTAATCATAACCCGGTAAAGTTCCTGCAGCATTTCTATTATAACTGTTATGTCTCTGGATGTGTGTGCTGTCCCAGGAGTATTGTTCTGAATTGATTAGCATCTTCATAATGAAATGATCAATTACAGCTTTGAAATAGGTAATTATAAAGGGAGTGTATATTTCCAGTTAGGGATTTTGTTTTTATTTTTTTTAATTATCAGTGCATGAAAGGCAGCTGTAGAAGTTCTCACTCAACTGTCTCCTCTTTGGAAAGAAACTATGGGGTTTTGCTCTCACTGTGCATAAGCTAAATTGAATTTCTAGTTACGACTGGTATGGGAGCTTTATTTTCAACTGTCAGGGTATGCAGCCAGCTGTAACCAATGTTTCAGTATTTTGAAAAGCCTCATTTGAAGTATACAGTTGTGAATGACTAAGAGACTTTGTCATTAGTCAACAGAAAACTTTTTCAAAACACTTTCCAACTGCACTACTTTGGTGCAAAGGAAAAAAAAGTGTAAAAAAAAAGATACACAATATGGATTTTTCTGCATAAATTTAGCAGCATATGTAGAAAGGGCAAACAAATTTTGCAGGCATGTCTAAGTTTGGGCTAATGTTTCAAACTCTCTTACATTTATTATTGCATTTTGAAGACAGCTGCATCATCTTAATGTTGTTAAAACCAATTTCTGACAAGAAAAGCGACTCATTTTTCCTGAGGTTTAACAGCAAGTGA